>NW_024470721.1:1292046-1399892 GCF_017639515.1 Carcharodon carcharias
TCATCTGTCCATTCCCCAGAGACTGTCTCACTCCCTGTCCATTCCTCAGAGACTGTCTCACTCCCTGTCCATTCCTCAGAGACTGTCTCACTCCCTGTCCATTCCCCAGAGACTGTCTCACTCTCTGTCCATTCCCCAGAGACTCCCTCACTCTCTGTCCATACCCCAGAGACTTTCTCACTCTCCGTCCATTCCCCAGAGACTGTCTCACTCCCTGTCCATTCCCCAGAGACTGTCTCACTCCCTGTCCATTCCCCAGAGACTGTCTCAAATCCGTCCATTCCCCAGAGACTGTCTCACTCTCCGTCCATTCCCCAGAGACTATCTCACTCCCTGTCCATTCCCCAGAGACTGTCTCACTCTCCGTCCATTCCCCAGAGACTATCTCACTCCCTGTCCATTCCCCAGAGACACTGTCACTCCCTGTCCATTCCCCAGAGACTGTCTCACGCCCTGTCCATTCCCCAGAGACAGTCTCACTCCCTGTCCATTCCCCAGAGATTGTCTCACTCCCTGTCCATTCCCCAGAGACTGTCGCACTCCCTATACATTCCCCAGAGACTCCGTCACTCCCTGTCCATTCCCCAGAGACTATCTCACTCTCCGTCCATACGAGAGACTGTCTCACTCTCCGTCCATTCCCCAGAGACTGTCTCACTCCCTGTCCATTCCCCAGAGACTGTCTCACTCCCTGTCCATTCCCCAGAGACTGTCTCACTCTCCGTCCATTCCCCAGAGACTGTCTCACTCTCCGTCCATTCCCCAGAGACTGTCTCACTCCCTGTCCATTCCCCAGAGACTGTCTCACTCTCCGTCCATTCCCCAGAGACTGTCTCACTCTCCGTCCGTTCCCCAGAGACTGTCTCACTCCCTGTCCATTCCCCAGAGACTGTCTCACTCCCTGTCCATTCCCCAGAAACTGTCTCACTCCCTGTCCATTCCCCAGTGACTGTCTCACACTCTGTCCATTCCCCAGAGATTGTCTCACTCCCTGTCCATTCCCCAGAGACTGTCTCACTCTCCGTCCATTCCCCAGAGACTCCGTCACACCCTGTCCATTCCCCAGAGACTGTCTCACTCCCTGTCCATACCCCAGAGACTGTCTCACTCCCTTTCCATTCCCCAGAGACTGTCTGACTCCCTGTCCATTCCCCAGAGACTGTCTCACTCCCTGTCCATTCCCCAGAGACTGTCTCACTCTCCGTCCATTCCCCAGAGACTGTCTCACTCTCCGTCCATTCCCCAGAGTCTCCATCACTCCCTGTTCATTTCCCAGAGACTGTCTCACTCCCCGTCCATTCCCCAGAGACACTGTCACTCCCTGTCCATTCCCCAGAGACTGTCTCACTCCCTGTCCATTCCCCAGAGACTGTCTCACTCTCCGTCCATTCCCCAGAGACTGTCTCACTCTCCGTCCATTCCCCAGAGTCTCCATCACTCCCTGTTCATTTCCCAGAGACTGTCTCACTCCCCGTCCATTCCCCAGAGACACTGTCACTCCCTGTCCATTCCCCAGAGACTCCGTCACTCCCTGTCCATTCCCCAGAGACTGTCTCACTCCCTGTCCATTCCCCAGAGACTGTCTCGTTCCCTGTCCATTCCCCAGAGACTGTCTCACTCTCTGTCCATTCCCCAGAGACTGTCTCACTCCCTGTCTGTTCCCCAGAGATTGTCTCACTCTCCGTCCATTCCCCTGAGACTGTCTCACTCCCTGTCCATTCCCCAGAGACTGTCTCACTCCCTGTCCATTCCCCAGAGACTGTCTCACTCCCTGTCCATTCCCCAGAGACTGTCTCACTCCCTGTCCATTCCCCAGAGACTGTCTCACTCCCCGTCCCTTCCCCTGAGACTGTCTCACTCCCCGCCCCTTCCCCAGAGACTGTCTTACTCTCTGTCCATTCCCCAGAGACTGTCTCACTCTCCGTCCATTCCCCAGAGACTGTCTTACTCCCTGTCCATTCACCAGAGACTGTCTCACTCTCCGTCCGTTACCCCGGGACTGTGTCCCCATTCTGTGTGTAACACACAGCCCAGTGTGTAAGAGGAGGTTGATTTCATCCTGCCCTTTAGGCTCTCTGGCTGTTTGTTTGCAATAGGATTCACCTGATGCTGTGTAATAGCCACCCTGAATCGTATGTGTCCCCTCTGTGTGTTTCCAGAGTTACCTGCGCAGATCCTGACTCCTCCGGACAAGGAGTATGCCATAGTGGAGAGACAGACTGCGTTCCTCTATTGCAGAGCCTTTGGTTCTCCAACCCCGACAATCCAGTGGTAAGTATTGCGCTGAGGGATGGCTTTGTCACTGTGTTCATTCCGTGTGAGGTTAACCACTGGCCTCTCACTCCTTAAACATGGCCCTGAAGCTTTCTACCACAGTCTGCTAGATCGAGGTACTGGCTGTGTGGGTATTGGGTTCTGATGTCAATGGGCAGGGAATATTCTACACATACAACATAAAGCAAATCTAACATAAAGCAAATCTACAGCTCAATGTGCAGAGCTACCCCAACACTGGCTCTCTCTGTGTCCACCCACCCCCTCTACAGCTCAATGTGCAGAGCTACCCCAACACCGGCTCTCTCTATGTCCCCTCCCACCCCATCTACAGCTCAATGTGCAGAGCTACCCCAACACTGGCTCTCTCTATGTCCCACCCCCATCCCCTCTATAGCTCAATATGCAGAGCTACCCCAACACTGGCTCACTCTGTGTCCCCACACACCCTCTACAGCTCAATGTGCAGAGCTACCCCAACACTGGCTCTCTCTGTCCCCACACCGCCTCTACAACTCAATGTGCAGAGCTACCCCAACACCGGCTCTCTCTGTGTCCCCACACACCCTCTACAGCTCAATGTGCAGAGCTACCCCAACACTGGCTCTCTCTCTGTGTCCACCCACCCCCTCTACAGCCCAATGTGCAGATCTAACCCAACACCAGCTCTCTCTTTGCGTCCACCCACCCCCTCTACAGCTCAATGTGCAGAGTTACCCCTACACTGGCTCTCTCTGTGTCCCACCCCCACTCACTCTACAGCTCAATGTCCAGAGCTACCCCAACACTGGCTCTCTGTGTCCCCTCCCACACCCACTACATCTCAATGTGCAGAGCTACTCCAACACTGGCTCTCTCTGTGTCCCCACACACCCTCTACATCTCAATGTGCAGAGCTACCCCATCACTGGCTCTCTCTGTGTCCCAGCCTCACACCCTCTTCAGCTCAATATGCAGAGGTACCCCAACACTGGCTCTCTCTGTGTCCCAGCCTCACACCCTCTTCAGCTCAATATGCAGAGGTACCCCAACACTGGCTCTCTCTGTGTCCCAGCCCCACCCCCTCTACAGCTCAATGTGCAGAGCTACCCCAACACTGGCTCTCTCTGTGTCCCCACACACGCTCTGCAGCTCAATTTGCAGAGCTACGCCAACACTGGCTCTCTCTTTGCCCCAACCCCCACCCCCTCTACAGCTCAATGTGCCGGGCTACCCCAACACTGGCTCTCTCTGTGTCCCCTCTCACCCCCTCTACAGCTCAAGGCGCAAAGCTACCCCAACACTAGCTCTCTGTGTGTCCCACCCCCACCCACTCTACATCTCAATGTGCAGAGCTACCCCAACACTGGCTCTCTACGTTCCCCACACACCCTCTACTGCTGAATGTGCAGAGCTACCCCAACACCGGCTCTCTCTGTGTCCCTCCCCCACCCCCTCCCCCTCTACAGCTCAATGTGCAGAGCTACCCCAGCATGGCTCTTTCTGTCTCCCCTCCCACCCCCTCTACAGCTCAATGTGCCGGGCTAACCCAACACTGGCTAGCTCTGTGTCCCCTCCCACCCCCTCTACAGCTCAAGGCGCAGAGCTACCCCAACACTGGCTCTCTCTGTGCCGCCTCCCACCCCCTCTACAGCTCAATGTGCAGAGCTACCCCAACACTGGCTCTCTCTGTGTCCCAGCCCCTCACCCACTACAGCTGAATGTGCAGAGCTTCCCCAACACTGGCTCTCTCTGTGTTCCACCCCATCTACAGCTCAAGTTGCAGAGCTACCCCAACACTGGCTCTCTCTGTGCCCCCACCCCCACCCCCTCTACAGCTCAATGTGCAGAGCTACCCCAACACTGTCTCTCTCTGTGCCCCCACCCCCACCCCCTCTACAGCTCAATGTGCAGAGCTACCCCAACACTGGCTCTCTCTGTGTCCCTGCCCCACCCCTTCTACAGCTCATTGTGCAGACCTACCCCAACACTGGCTCTCTCTGTGTCCCCTCCCACCCCCTCTACAGCTCAAGGTGCAGAGCTACCCCAACACTGGCTCTCTCTGTGGCCCCACCCCCACCCCCTCTACAGCTCAATGTTCAGAGCTAACCCAACACTGGCTCTCTCTGTGTCCCAGCCCCACACCCTCTACAGCTCAATGTGCAGAGCTACCCCAACACTGGCTCTCTCTGTGCCCCCACCCCCACCCCCTCTACAGCTCAATGTGCAGAGCTACCCTAACACTGGCTCTCTCTGTGCCCCCACGCCCACCCCCTCTACAGCTCAATGTGCAGAGCTACCCCAACACTGGATCTCTCTGTTATCCCACCCCCACCCCCTCTACAGCTCAAGGTGCAGAGCTACCCCAACACTGGCTCTCTCTGTGCCCCCACCCCCACCCCCTCTTCAGCTCAATGTGCAGAGCTACCCCAACACTGGCTCTCTCTGTGTCCACCCACGCCCTCTACAGCTCAATGTGCAGAGCTACCCCAACACAGGCTCTCTCTGTGCCCCCTCCCCCACCTTCTCTACAGCTCAATGTGCAGAGCTACCCCAACACTGGCTCTCTCTGTGTCCCCTCCCCCACCTTCTCTACAGCTCAATGTGCAGAGCTACCCCAACACTGACGCTCTCTGTGTCCCTACCCACTCTACAGCTCAAGGTGCAGAGCTACCCCAACACTGGCTCTTCTTGTGCCCCCACCCCCACCCCCTCTGCAGCTCAATGTGCAGAGCTACCCCAACACGGGCTCTCTCTGTGTCCCCTCCCACCCCCTGTACCGCTCAATGTGCAGAGCTACCCCAACACTGGCACTCTCTATGTCCCACACCCACCCCCTCTATAGCTCAATGTGCAGAGCTACCCAAACACTGGCTCTCTATTTCCCACCCCCACCCCCTCTATAGCTCAATGTGCAGAACTACCCCAACACTGGCTCTCTCTGTGTCCCACCCCAACCCCGTCTACAGCTCAAAGTGCAGAACTACCCCAACACTGGCTCTCTGTGTGCCCCCACCCCCACCCCCACCCCCTCTACAGCACAAGGTGCAGAGCTACCTCAACACTGGCTCTCTCTATGTCTACCCACCCCCTCTACAGCTCAATGTGCAGAGCATCCCCAACACTGGCTCTCTCTGTGTCCCCATACACCCTCTACAGCTCAATTTGCAGAGCTACCCCAACATTGGCTCTCTCTTTGCCCCCTCCCGCACCCCCTCTACAGCTCAATGTGCAGAGCTACCCCAAAACAGGCTCTCTCTGTGCCCCCACACCCACCCCCTCTACAGCTCAATGTGCAGAGCTACCCCAACACTGGCTCTCTCTGTGTGCCCTCCCCCACCTTGTCTACATCTCAATGTGCAGAGCTACCCCAACACTGGATCTTTCTGTTATCCCACCCCCACCCCCTCTACAGCTCAATGTGCAGAGCTACCCCAACACTGGCTCTCTCTGTGTCCCCACACACCCTCTACAGCTCAATGTGCAGAGCTACCCCAACACTGGCTCTCTCTGTGCCCCCACCCCCACCCCCTCTACATCTCAATGTGCAGAGCTACCCCAACACTGGATCTCTCTGTGTCCCACCCCCACCCCCTCTACAGCTCAATGTGCAGAGCTACCCCAACACTGGCTCTCCCTGTGCCCCCACCCCCACCCCCACCCCCTCTACAGCTCAAGGTGCAGAGCTACCCCAACACTGGCTCTCTCTGTGTCCCCTCCCACCCCCTCTACAGCTCAATCTGCCGGGCTACCCCAACACTGGCTCTCTCTGTGCCCCCACCCCCACCCCCTCTGCTGCTCAATGTGCAGAGCTACCCCAACACTGGCTCTCTCTGTGTCCCAGCCTCACACCCTCTTCAGCTCAATGTGCAGAGGTCCCCCAACACTGGCTCTCTCTGTGTCCACTCACCCCCTCTACTGCTCAATGTGCAGATCTACCCCAACACTGGCTCTCTCTGTGTCCCCTCCCCCACCTTCTCTACAGCTCAATGTACAGAGCTACCCCAACACTGACTCTCTCTGTGCCCCCACCCACTCTATAGCTCAACGTGCAGAGCTACCCCAACACTGGCTTCTCTATGTCCCACCCCCACCCCCTCTATAGCTCAATGTGCAGAGCTACCCCAACACTGGCTCTCTCTGTGTCCCACCCCCACCCCCTCTACAGCTCAATGTGCAGAACTACCCCAACACTGGCTCTCTCTGTGCCCCCACCCCCACCCCCACACCCTCTAAAGCTCAAGGTGCAGAGCTACCCCAACACTGGCTCTCTCTGTGTCCCAGCCTCACACCCTCTTCAGCTCAATGTGCAGAGGTACCCCAACACTGGCTCTCTCTGTGTCCACCCACTCCCTCTACAGCTCAATGTGCAGAGCTACCCCAACACTGGATCTCTCTATGTCCCACCCCCACCCCCTCTATAGCTCAATGTGCAGAGCTACCCCAACACTGGCTCTCTCTGTGTCCCACCCCCACCCCGTCTACAGCTCAATGTGCAAAACTACCCCAACACTGGCTCTCTCTGTACCCCCACCCCATCTACAGCTCAAGGTGCAGAGCTACCCCAACACTTGCTCTCTCTGTGTCCCCACCCCCACCCCCTCTACAGCTCAATGTGCCGAGCTACCCCAACACTGGCTCTCTCTGTGTCCCAGCCTCACACACTCTTCAGCTCAATGTGCAGAGGTACCTCAACACTGGCTCTCTCTGTGTCCACTCACCCCCTCTACTGCTCAATGTGCAGAGCTACCCCAACACTGGCTCTCTCTGTGTCCCCACACACCCTCTACAGCTCAATTTGCAGAGCTACCCCAACACTGACTCTCTCTGTGCCCCCACCCACTCTACAGCTCAAGGTGCAGAGCTACCCCAACACTGGCTCTCTCTGTGTCCCCTCCCACCCCCTCTACCGCTCAATGTGCAGAGCTACCCCAACACTGGCTCTCTCTGTGTCCCACCCCCGCCCTGTCTACAGCTCAATGTGCAGAACTACCCCAACACTGGGTCTCTCTGTGCCCCCACCCCCACCCCGACCCCCTCTACAGCTCAAGGTGCAGAGCTACCCGAACACTTGATCTCTCTGTGCCCCCACCCCCACCCCCTCTACAGCTCAATGTGCCGAGCTACCCCAACACTGGCTCTCTCTGTGTCCCAGCCTCACACACTCTTCAGCTCAATGTGCAGAGGTACCTCAACACTGGCTTTCTCTGTGTCCACCCACCCCCTCTACAGCTCAATGTGCAGAGCTACCCCAACACTGGCTCTCTCTGTGTCCCCACACACCCTCTACAGCACAATTTGCAGAGCTACCCCAACACTGGCTCTCTCTTTGCCCCCACCCCCACCCCCTCTACAGCTCAATGTGCAGAGCTACCCCAACACAGGCTCTCTCTGTGTCCCCACCCCCACCCCCTCTACAGCTCAATGTGCAGAGCTACCCCAACACTGGCTCTCTCTGTGTGCCCTCCCCCACCTTCTCTACAGCTCAATGTGCAGAGCTACCCCAACACTGGCTCTCTCTGTGTCCCACTTTCACCCCCTCTACAGCTCAATGTGCAGAACTACCCCAACTCTGGCTCTCTCTGTGCCCCCACCCCCACCATCACCCCCTCCAAAGCTCAAGGTGCAGAGGTACCTCAACACTGGCTCTCTCTGTGTCCCAGCCTCACACCCTCTTCAGCTCAATGTGCAGAGCTACCCCAACACTGGCTCTCTCTGTGTCCACCCACCCCCTCTACAGCTCAATGTGCAGAGGTACCCCAACACTGGCTCTCTCTGTGTCCACCCACTCCCTCTACATCTCAATGTGCAGAGCTACCCCAACACTGGCTCTCTCTGTATCCCCACACACCCTCTACAGCTCAATGTGCAGAGCTACCCCAACACAGGCTCTCTCTGTGCCCCCAACCCCACCCCCTCTACAGCTCAATGTGCAGAGCTACCCCAACACTGGCTCTCTCTGTGTCCCACCCCCACCCCCTCCCCCTCTGCAGCTCAATGTGCAGAGCTACCCCAACACTGACTCTTTCTGTGTCCCCTCCCACCCCCTCTACAGCTCAAGGCGCAGAGCTACCCCAACACTGGCTCTCTCTGTGTCCCAGCCCCACACCCTTTACAGCTCAACTTGCAGAGCTACCCCAGCACTGGCTCTCTCTGTGTCCCAGCCCCACACCCTCTACAGCTCAATGTGCAGAGCTACCCCAACACTGGCTCTCTCTGTGTCCCACCCCCTCTACAGCTCAATGTGCAGAGCTACCCCAACACAGGCTCCCTCTGTGCCTCCACCCCCACCCCCTCTACAGCTCAATGTGCAGAGCTACCCCAACACTGGCTCTCTCTGTGTGCCCTCCCACACCTTCTCTACAGCTCAATGTGCAGAGCTACCCCAACACTGGCTCTCTCTGTGTCCCAGCCCCACACCCTCTACAGCTCAATGTGCAGAGCTACCCCAACACTGGCTCTCTCTGTGTCCCTGCCCCACCCCTTCTACAGCTCATTGTGCAGACCTACCCCAACACTGGCTCTCTCTGTGTCCCCTCCCACCCCCTCTACAGCTCAAGGTGCAGAGCTAACCCAACACTGGCTCTCTCTGTGTCCCAGCCCCACACCCTCTACAGCTCAATGTGCAGAGCTACCCCAACACTGGCTCTCTCTGTGCCCCCACCCCCACCCCCTCTACAGCTCAATGTGCAGAGCTACCCTAACACTGGCTCTCTCTGTGCCCCCACGCCCACCCCCTCTACAGCTCAATGTGCAGAGCTACCCCAACACTGGATCTCTCTGTTATCCCACCCCCACCCCCTCTACAGCTCAAGGTGCAGAGCTACCCCAACACTGGCTCTCTCTGTGCCCCCACCCCCACCCCCTCTTCAGCTCAATGTGCAGAGCTACCCCAACACTGGCTCTCTCTGTGTCCACCCACGCCCTCTACAGCTCAATGTGCAGAGCTACCCCAACACAGGCTCTCTCTGTGCCCCCACCCCCACCCCCTCTACAGCTCAATGTGCAGAGCTACCCCAACACTGGCTCTCTCTGTGTCCCCTCCCCCACCTTCTCTACAGCTCAATGTGCAGAGCTACCCCAACACTGACGCTCTCTGTGTCCCTACCCACTCTACAGCTCAAGGTGCAGAGCTACCCCAACACTGGCTCTTCTTGTGCCCCCACCCCCACCCCCTCTGCAGCTCAATGTGCAGAGCTACCCCAACACGGGCTCTCTCTGTGTCCCCTCCCACCCCCTGTACCGCTCAATGTGCAGAGCTACCCCAACACTGGCACTCTTTATGTCCCACACCCACCCCCTCTATAGCTCAATGTGCAGAGCTACCCAAACACTGGCTCTCTATTTCCCACCCCCACCCCCTCTATAGCTCAATGTGCAGAACTACCCCAACACTGGCTCTCTCTGTGTCCCACCCCAACCCCGTCTACAGCTCAAAGTGCAGAACTACCCCAACACTGGCTCTCTGTGTGCCCCCACCCCCACCCCCACCCCCTCTACAGCACAAGGTGCAGAGCTACCTCAACACTGGCTCTCTCTATGTCTACCCACCCCCTCTACAGCTCAATGTGCAGAGCATCCCCAACACTGGCTCTCTCTGTGTCCCCATACACCCTCTACAGCTCAATTTGCAGAGCTACCCCAACATTGGCTCTCTCTTTGCCCCCTCCCGCACCCCCTCTACAGCTCAATGTGCAGAGCTACCCGAAAACAGGCTCTCTCTGTGCCCCCACCCCCACCCCCTCTACAGCTCAATGTGCAGAGCTACCCCAACACTGGCTCTCTCTGTGTGCCCTCCCCCACCTTGTCTACATCTCAATGTGCAGAGCTACCCCAACACTGGATCTTTCTGTTATCCCACCCCCACCCCCTCTACAGCTCAATGTGCAGAGCTACCCCAACACTGGCTCTCTCTGTGTCCCCACACACCCTCTACAGCTCAATGTGCAGAGCTACCCCAACACTGGCTCTCTCTGTGCCCCCACCCCCACCCCCTCTACATCTCAATGTGCAGAGCTACCCCAACACTGGATCTCTCTGTGTCCCACCCCCACCCCCTCTACAGCTCAATGTGCAGAGCTACCCCAACACTGGCTCTCCCTGTGCCCCCACCCCCACCCCCACCCCCTCTACAGCTCAAGGTGCAGAGCTACCCCAACACTGGCTCTCTCTGTGTCCCCTCCCACCCCCTCTACAGCTCAATCTGCCGGGCTACCCCAACACTGGCTCTCTCTGTGCCCCCACCCCCACCCCCTCTGCTGCTCAATGTGCAGAGCTACCCCAACACTGGCTCTCTCTGTGTCCCAGCCTCACACCCTCTTCAGCTCAATGTGCAGAGGTCCCCCAACACTGGCTCTCTCTGTGTCCACTCACCCCCTCTACTGCTCAATGTGCAGATCTACCCCAACACTGGCTCTCTCTGTGTCCCCTCCCCCACCTTCTCTACAGCTCAATGTACAGAGCTACCCCAACACTGACTCTCTCTGTGCCCCCACCCACTCTATACCTCAACGTGCAGAGCTACCCCAACACTGGCTTCTCTATGTCCCACCCCCACCCCCTCTATAGCTCAATGTGCAGAGCTACCCCAACACTGGCTCTCTCTGTGTCCCACCCCCACCCCCTCTACAGCTCAATGTGCAGAACTACCCCAACACTGGCTCTCTCTGTGCCCCCACCCCCCCCCCCCACACCCTCTAAAGCTCAAGGTGCAGAGCTACCCCAACACTGGCTCTCTCTGTGTCCCAGCCTCACACCCTCTTCAGCTCAATGTGCAGAGGTACCCCAACACTGGCTCTCTCTGTGTCCACCCACTCCCTCTACAGCTCAATGTGCAGAGCTACCCCAACACTGGATCTCTCTATGTCCCACCCCCACCCCCTCTATAGCTCAATGTGCAGAGCTACCCCAACACTGGCTCTCTCTGTGTCCCACCCCCACCCCGTCTACAGCTCAATGTGCAAAACTACCCCAACACTGGCTCTCTCTGTACCCCCACCCCCATCTACAGCTCAAGGTGCAGAGCTACCCCAACACTTGCTCTCTCTGTGTCCCCACCCCCACCCCCTCTACAGCTCAATGTGCCGAGCTACCCCAACACTGGCTCTCTCTGTGTCCCAGCCTCACACACTCTTCAGCTCAATGTGCAGAGGTACCTCAACACTGGCTCTCTCTGTGTCCACTCACCCCCTCTACTGCTCAATGTGCAGAGCTACCCCAACACTGGCTCTCTCTGTGTCCCCACACACCCTCTACAGCTCAATTTGCAGAGCTACCCCAACACTGATTCTCTCTGTGCCCCCACCCACTCTACAGCTCAAGGTGCAGAGCTACCCCAACACTGGCTCTCTCTGTGTCCCCTCCCACCCCCTCTACCGCTCAATGTGCAGAGCTACCCCAACACTGGCTCTCTCTGTGTCCCACCCCCGCCCTGTCTACAGCTCAATGTGCAGAACTACCCCAACACTGGGTCTCTCTGTGCCCCCACCCCCACCCCGACCCCCTCTACAGCTCAAGGTGCAGAGCTACCCGAACACTTGCTCTCTCTGTGCCCCCACCCCCACCCCCTCTACAGCTCAATGTGCCGAGCTACCCCAACACTGGCTCTCTCTGTGTCCCAGCCTCACACACTCTTCAGCTCAATGTGCAGAGGTACCTCAACACTGGCTTTCTCTGTGTCCACCCACCCCCTCTACAGCTCAATGTGCAGAGCTACCCCAACACTGGCTCTCTCTGTGTCCCCACACACCCTCTACAGCACAATTTGCAGAGCTACCCCAACACTGGCTCTCTCTTTGCCCCCACCCCCACCCCCTCTACAGCTCAATGTGCAGAGCTACCCCAACACAGGCTCTCTCTGTGTCCCCACCCCCACCCCCTCTACAGCTCAATGTGCAGAGCTACCCCAACACTGGCTCTCTCTGTGTGCCCTCCCCCACCTTCTCTACAGCTCAATGTGCAGAGCTACCCCAACACTGGCTCTCTCTGTGTCCCACTTTCACCCCCTCTACAGCTCAATGTGCAGAACTACCCCAACTCTGGCTCTCTCTGTGCCCCCACCCCCACCATCACCCCCTCCAAAGCTCAAGGTGCAGAGGTACCTCAACACTGGCTCTCTCTGTGTCCCAGCCTCACACCCTCTTCAGCTCAATGTGCAGAGCTACCCCAACACTGGCTCTCTCTGTGTCCACCCACCCCCTCTACAGCTCAATGTGCAGAGGTACCCCAACACTGGCTCTCTCTGTGTCCACCCACTCCCTCTACATCTCAATGTGCAGAGCTACCCCAACACTGGCTCTCTCTGTATCCCCACACACCCTCTACAGCTCAATGTGCAGAGCTACCCCAACACAGGCTCTCTCTGTGCCCCCAACCCCACCCCCTCTACAGCTCAATGTGCAGAGCTACCCCAACACTGGCTCTCTCTGTGTCCCACCCCCACCCCCTCCCCCTCTGCAGCTCAATGTGCAGAGCTACCCCAACACTGACTCTTTCTGTGTCCCCTCCCACCCCCTCTACAGCTCAAGGCGCAGAGCTACCCCAACACTGGCTCTCTCTGTGTCCCAGCCCCACACCCTTTACAGCTCAACTTGCAGAGCTACCCCAGCACTGGCTCTCTCTGTGTCCCAGCCCCACACCCTCTACAGCTCAATGTGCAGAGCTACCCCAACACTGGCTCTCTCTGTGTCCCACCCCCTCTACAGCTCAAGGTGCAGAGCTACCCCAACACAGGCTCCCTCTGTGCCTCCACCCCCACCCCCTCTACAGCTCAATGTGCAGAGCTACCCCAACACTGGCTCTCTCTGTGTGCCCTCCCACACCTTCTCTACAGCTCAATGTGCAGAGCTACCCCAACACTGGCTCTCTCTGTGTCCCAGCCCCACACCCTCTACAGCTCAATGTGCAGAGCTACCCCAACACCGGCTCTCTAAGTGTCCCACCCCCACCCCCTCCCCCTCTGCAGCTCAATGTGCAGAGCTACCCCAACACTGGCTCTTTCTGTGCCCCCACCCCCACCCCCACCCCCTCTACAGCTCAATGTGCAGAGCTACCCCAACACTGGCTCTCTCTGTGTCCACCCACCCCCTCTACAGCTCAATGTGCAGAGCTACCCCAACACTGGCTCTCTCTGTGTCCCCACCCCCACCCCCTCTGCAGCTCAATGTGCAGAGCTACCCCAACACAGGCTCTCTCTGTGTCCCAGCCTCACACCCTCTTCAGCTCAATGTGCAGAGGTACCCCAACACTGGCTCTCACTGTGTCCACCCACCCCCTCTACAGCTCAATGTGCAGAGCTACCCCAACACTGGCTCTCTCTGTGTCCCCACACACCCTCTACAGCTCAATTTGCAGAGCTACCCCAACACTGACTCTCTCTGTGCCCCCACCCACTCTACAGCTCAAGGTGCAGAGCTACCCCAACACTGGCTCTCTCTGTGTCCCCTCCCACCCCCTCTACTGCTCAATGTGCAGAGCTACCCCAACACTGGCTCTCTCTGTGTCCCACCCCCGCCCTGTCTACAGCTCAATGTGCAGAACTACCCCAACACTGGGTCTCTCTGTGCCCCCACCCCCACCCCGACCCCCTCTACAGCTCAAGGTGCAGAGCTACCCGAACACTTGCTCTCTCTGTGCCCCCACCCCCCACCCCCTCTACAGCTCAATGTGCCGAGCTACCCCAACACTGGCTCTCTCTGTGTCCCAGCCTCACACACTCTTCAGCTCAATGTGCAGAGGTACCTCAACACTGGCTTTCTCTGTGTCCACCCACCCCCTCTACAGCTCAATGTGCAGAGCTACCCCAACACTGGCTCTCTCTGTGTCCCCACACACCCTCTACAGCACAATTTGCAGAGCTACCCCAACACTGGCTCTCTCTTTGCCCCCACCCCCACCCCCTCTACAGCTCAATGTGCAGAGCTACCCCAACACAGGCTCTCTCTGTGTCCCCACCCCCACCCCCTCTACAGCTCAATGTGCAGAGCTACCCCAACACTGGCCCTCTCTGTGTGCTCTCCCCCACCTTCTCTACAGCTCAATGTGCAGAGCTACCCCAACACTGGCTCTCTCTGTGTCCCACTTTCACCCCCTCTACAGCTCAATGTGCAGAACTACCCCAACTCTGGCTCTCTCTGTGCCCCCACCCCCACCATCACCCCCTCCAAAGCTCAAGGTGCAGAGCTACCCCAACACTGGCTCTCTCTGTGTCCCAGCCTCACACCCTCTTCAGCTCAATGTGCAGAGGTACCTCAACACTGGCTCTCTCTGTGTCCACCCACCGCCTCTACAGCTCACTGTGCAGAGCTACCCCAACACTGGATCTCTCTGTGTCCACCCACTCCCTCTACAGCTCAATGTGCAGAGGTACCCCAACACTGGCTCTCTCTGTGTCCCCACACACCCTCTACAGCTCAATGTGCAGAGCTACCCCAACACAGGCTCTCTCTGTGCCCCCACCCCCTCCCCCTCTGCAGCTCAATGTGCAGAGCTACCCCAACACTGGCTCTCTCTGTGTCCCACCCCCACCCCCTCCCCCTCTGCAGCTCAATGTGCAGAGCTACCCCAACAATGGCTCTTTCTGTGTCCCCTCCCACCCCCTCTACAGCTCAAGGCGCAGAGCTACCCCAACACTGGCTCTCTCTGTGTCCCAGCCCCACACCCTTTACAGCTCAACTTGCAGAGCTACCCCAGCACTGGCTCTCTCTGTGTCCCAGCCCCACACCCTCTACAGCTCAATGTGCAGAGCTACCCCAACACTGGCTCTCTCTGTGTCCCACCCCCTCTACAGCTCAAGGTGCAGAGCTACCCCAACACAGGCTCTCTCTGTGCCTCCACCCCCACCCCCTCTACAGCTCAATGTGCAGAGCTACCCCAACACTGGCTCTCTCTGTGTGCCCTCCCACACCTTCTCTACAGCTCAATGTGCAGAGCTACCCCAACACTGGCTCTCTCTGTGTTCCAGCCCCACACCCTCTACAGCTCAATGTGCAGAGCTACCCCAACACCGGCTCTCTCTGTGTCCAACCCCCACCCCCACCCCCACCCCCTCTACAGCTCAATGTGCAGAGCTACCCCAACACTGGCTCTCTCTGTGTCCACCCACCCCCTCTACAGCTCAATGTGCAGAGCTACCCCAACACTGGCTCTCTCTGTGTCCCCACACACCCTCTACAGCTCAATTTGCAGAGCTACCCCAGCACTGGCTCTCTCTGTGTCCCCTCCCACCCCCTCTACAGCTCAATGTGCCGGGCTACCCCAACACTGGCTCTCTCTGTGTCCCCTCCCACCCCCTCTATAGCTCAATGTGCAGAGCTACCCCAACACTGGCTCTCTCTGTGTCCCCTCCCACCCCCTCTGCAGCTCAATGTGCAGAGCTACCCCAACACAGGCTCTCTCTGTGTCCCAGCCTCACACCCTCTTCAGCTCAATGTGCAGAGGTACCCCAACACTGGCTCTCACTGTGTCCACCCACCCCCTCTACAGCTCAATGTGCAGAGCTACTCCAACACTGGCTCTGTGTCCCCACACACCCTCTACAGCTCAATTTGCAGAGCTACCCCAGCACTGGCTCTCTCTTTGCCCCCACCCCCACCCCCTCTACAGCTCAATGTTCAGAGCTACCCCAACACAGGCTCTCTCTGTGCCCCCACCCCCACCCCCTCTACAGCTCAATGTGCAGAGCTACCCCAACACTGGCTCTCTCGGTGTCCCCTCCCCCACCTTCTCTACAGCTCAATGTGCAGAGCTACCCCAACACTGACTCTCTCTGTGCCCCCACCCACTCTACAGCTCAAGGTGCAGAGCTACCCCAACACTGGCTCTCTCTGTGCCCTCACCCCCACCCCCTCTACAGCTCAATGTGCAGAGCTACCCCAACACTGGCTCTCTCTGTGTCCCACCCCCACCCCGTCTACAGCTCAATGTGCAAAACTACCCCAACACTGGCTCTCTCTGTACCCCCACCCCCTCTACAGCTCAAGGTGCAGAGCTACCCCAACACTTGCTCTCTCTGTGCCCCCACCCCCACCCCCTCTACAGCTCAATGTGCCGAGCTACCCCAACACTGGCTCTCTCTTTGTCCCAGCATCACACACTCTTCAGCTCAATGTGCAGAGGTACCTCAACACTGGCTCTCTCTGTGTCCACCCACCCCCTCTACGGCTCAATGTGCAGAGCTACCCCAACACTGGCTCTCTCTGTGTCCCCCCACCCCCTCTACAGCTCAATATGCAGAGCTACCCCAACACAGGCTCTCTCTGTGTCCCCACCCCCACCCCCTCTACAGCTCAATGTGCAGAGCTACCCCAACACTGGCTCTCTCTGTGTGCCCTCCCCCACCTTCTCTACAGCTCAATGTGCAGAGCTACCCCAACACTGGCTCTCTCTGTGTCCCACTTTCACCCCCTTTACAGCTCAATGTGCAGAACTACCCCAACACTGGCTCTCTCTGTGTCCCACTTTCACCCCCTCTACAGCTCAATGTGCAGAACTACCCCAACTCTGGCTCTCTCTGTGCCCCCACCCCCACCATCACCCCCTCCAAAGCTCAAGGTGCAGAGCTACCCCAACACTGGCTCTCTCTGTGTCCCAGCCTCACACCCTCTTCAGCTCAATGTGCAGAGGTACCTCAACACTGGCTCTCTCTGTGTCCACCCACCGCCTCTACAGCTCACTGTGCAGAGCTACCCCAACACTGGATCTCTCTGTGTCCACCCACTCCCTCTACAGCTCAATGTGCAGAGGTACCCCAACACTGGCTCTCTCTGTGTCCACCCACTCCCTCTACATCTCAATGTGCAGAGCTACCCCAACACTGGCTCTCTCTGTGTCCCCACACACCCTCTACAGCTCAATGTGCAGAGCTACCCCAACACAGGCTCTCTCTGTGCCCCCACCCCCACCCCCTCTACAGCTCAATGTGCAGAGCTACCCCAACACTGGCTCTCTCTGTGTCCCCTCCCACCCCCTCTACAGCTCAAGGCGCAGAGCTACCCCAACACTGGCTCTCTCTGTGTCCCAGCCCCACACCCTTTACAGCTCAACTTGCAGAGCTACCCCAGCACTGGCTCTCTCTGTGTCCCAGCCCCACACCCTCTACAGCTCAATGTGCAGAGCTACCCCAACACTGGCTCTCTCTGTGTCCCCACCCCCACTACAGCTCAAGGTGCAGAGCTACCCCAACACAGGCTCTCTCTGTGCCTCCACCCCCACCCCCTCTACAGCTCAATGTGCAGAGCTACCCCAACACTGGCTCTCTCTGTGTGCCCTCCCACACCTTCTCTACAGCTCAATGTGCAGAGCTACCCCAACACTGGCTCTCTCTGTGTTCCAGCCCCACACCCTCTACAGCTCAATGTGCAGAGCTACCCCAACACCGGCTCTCTCTGTGTCCAACCCCCACCCCCTCCCCCTCTTCAGCTCAATGTGCAGAGCTACCCCAACACTGGCTCTTTCTGTGCCCCCACCCCCACCCCCACCCCCTACCCCCTCTACAGCTCAATGTGCAGAGCTACCCCAACACTGGCTCTCTCTGTGTCCACCCACCCCCTCTACAGCTCAATGTGCAGAGATACCCCAACACTGGCTCTCTCTGTGTCCCCACACACCCTCTACAGCTCAATTTGCAGAGCTACCCCAACACTGGCTCTCTCTGTGTCCCACTTTCACCCCCTCTACAGCTCAATGTGCAGAACTACCCCAACACTGGCTCTCTCTGTGTCCCACTTTCACCCCCTCTACAGCTCAATGTGCAGAACTACCCCAACTCTGGCTCTCTCTGTGCCCCCACCCCCACCATCACCCCCTCCAAAGCTCAAGGTGCAGAGCTACCCCAACACTGGCTCTCTCTGTGTCCCAGCCTCACACCCTCTTCAGCTCAATGTGCAGAGGTACCTCAACACTGGCTCTCTCTGTGTCCACCCACCGCCTCTACAGCTCACTGTGCAGAGCTACCCCAACACTGGATCTCTCTGTGTCCACCCACTCCCTCTACAGCTCAATGTGCAGAGGTACCCCAACACTGGCTCTCTCTGTGTCCACCCACTCCCTCTACATCTCAATGTGCAGAGCTACCCCAACACTGGCTCTCTCTGTGTCCCCACACACCCTCTACAGCTCAATGTGCAGAGCTACCCCAACACAGGCTCTCTCTGTGCCCCCACCCCCACCCCCTCTACAGCTCAATGTGCAGAGCTACCCCAACACTGGCTCTCTCTGTGTCCCCTCCCACCCCCTCTACAGCTCAAGGCGCAGAGCTACCCCAACACTGGCTCTCTCTGTGTCCCAGCCCCACACCCTTTACAGCTCAACTTGCAGAGCTACCCCAGCACTGGCTCTCTCTGTGTCCCAGCCCCACACCCTCTACAGCTCAATGTGCAGAGCTACCCCAACACTGGCTCTCTCTGTGTCCCACCCCCTCTACAGCTCAAGGTGCAGAGCTACCCCAACACAGGCTCTCTCTGTGCCTCCACCCCCACCCCCTCTACAGCTCAATGTGCAGAGCTACCCCAACACTGGCTCTCTCTGTGTGCCCTCCCACACCTTCTCTACAGCTCAATGTGCAGAGCTACCCCAACACTGGCTCTCTCTGTGTCCCAGCCCCACACCCTCTACAGCTCAATGTGCAGAGCTACCCCAACACCGGCTCTCTCTGTGTCCCACCCCCACCCCCTCCCCCTCTGCAGCTCAATGTGCAGAGCTACCCCAACACTGGCTCTTTCTGTGCCCCCACCCCCACCCCCACCCCCACCCCCTCTACAGCTCAATGTGCAGAGCTACCCCAACACTGGCTCTCTCTGTGTCCACCCACCCCCTCTACAGCTCAATGTGCAGAGCTACCCCAACACTGGCTCTCTCTGTGTCCCCACACACCCTCTACAGCTCAATTTGCAGAGCTACCCCAGCACTGGCTCTCTCTGTGTCCCCTCCCACCCCCTCTACAGCTCAATGTGCCGGGCTACCCCAACACTGGCTCTCTCTGTGTCCCCTCCCACCCCCTCTATAGCTCAATGTGCAGAGCTACCCCAACACTGGCTCTCTCTGTGCCCCCACCCCCACCCCCTCTGCAGCTCAATGTGCAGAGCTACCCCAATCAGGCTCTCTCTGTGTCCCAGCCTCACACCCTCTTCAGCTCAATGTGCAGAGGTACCCCAACACTGGCTCTCTCTGTGTCCCACCCCCTCTACAGCTCAAGGTGCAGAGCTACCCCAACACAGGCTCTCTCTGTGCCTCCACCCCCACCCCCTCTACAGCTCAATGTGCAGAGCTACCCCAACACTGGCTCTCTCTGTGTGCCCTCCCACACCTTCTCTACAGCTCAATGTGCAGAGCTACCCCAACACTGGCTCTCTCTGTGTCCCAGCCCCACACCCTCTACAGCTCAATGTGCAGAGCTACCCCAACACCGGCTCTCTCTGTGTCCCACCCCCACCCCCTCCCCCTCTGCAGCTCAATGTGCAGAGCTACCCCAACACTGGCTCTTTCTGTGCCCCCACCCTCACCCCCACCCCCACCCCCTCTACAGCTCAATGTGCAGAGCTACCCCAACACTGGCTCTCTCTGTGTGCCCTCCCACACCTTCTCTACAGCTCAATGTGCAGAGCTACCCCAACACTGGCTCTCTCTGTGTTCCAGCCCCACACCCTCTACAGCTCAATGTGCAGAGCTACCCCAACACCGGCTCTCTCTGTGTCCAACCCCCACCCCCTCCCCCTCTGCAGCTCAATGTGCAGAGCTACCCCAACACTGGCTCTTTCTGTGCCCCCACCCCCACCCCCACCCCCACCCCCTCTACAGCTCAATGTGCAGAGCTACCCCAACACTGGCTCTCTCTGTGTCCACCCACCCCCTCTACAGCTCAATGTGCAGAGATACCCCAACACTGGCTCTCTCTGTGTCCCCACACACCCTCTACAGCTCAATTTGCAGAGCTACCCCAACACTGGCTCTCTCTGTGTCCCACTTTCACCCCCTCTACAGCTCAATGTGCAGAACTACCCCAACACTGGCTCTCTCTGTGTCCCACTTTCACCCCCTCTACAGCTCAATGTGCAGAACTACCCCAACTCTGGCTCTCTCTGTGCCCCCACCCCCACCATCACCCCCTCCAAAGCTCAAGGTGCAGAGCTACCCCAACACTGGCTCTCTCTGTGTCCCAGCCTCACACCCTCTTCAGCTCAATGTGCAGAGGTACCTCAACACTGGCTCTCTCTGTGTCCACCCACCGCCTCTACAGCTCACTGTGCAGAGCTACCCCAACACTGGATCTCTCTGTGTCCACCCACTCCCTCTACAGCTCAATGTGCAGAGGTACCCCAACACTGGCTCTCTCTGTGTCCACCCACTCCCTCTACATCTCAATGTGCAGAGCTACCCCAACACTGGCTCTCTCTGTGTCCCCACACACCCTCTACAGCTCAATGTGCAGAGCTACCCCAACACAGGCTCTCTCTGTGCCCCCACCCCCACCCCCTCTACAGCTCAATGTGCAGAGCTACCCCAACACTGGCTCTCTCTGTGTCCCCTCCCACCCCCTCTACAGCTCAAGGCGCAGAGCTACCCCAACACTGGCTCTCTCTGTGTCCCAGCCCCACACCCTTTACAGCTCAACTTGCAGAGCTACCCCAGCACTGGCTCTCTCTGTGTCCCAGCCCCACACCCTCTACAGCTCAATGTGCAGAGCTACCCCAACACTGGCTCTCTCTGTGTCCCACCCCCTCTACAGCTCAAGGTGCAGAGCTACCCCAACACAGGCTCTCTCTGTGCCTCCACCCCCACCCCCTCTACAGCTCAATGTGCAGAGCTACCCCAACACTGGCTCTCTCTGTGTGCCCTCCCACACCTTCTCTACAGCTCAATGTGCAGAGCTACCCCAACACTGGCTCTCTCTGTGTCCCAGCCCCACACCCTCTACAGCTCAATGTGCAGAGCTACCCCAACACCGGCTCTCTCTGTGTCCCACCCCCACCCCCTCCCCCTCTGCAGCTCAATGTGCAGAGCTACCCCAACACTGGCTCTTTCTGTGCCCCCACCCCCACCCCCACCCCCACCCCCTCTACAGCTCAATGTGCAGAGCTACCCCAACACTGGCTCTCTCTGTGTCCACCCACCCCCTCTACAGCTCAATGTGCAGAGCTACCCCAGCACTGGCTCTCTCTGTGTCCCCTCCCACCCCCTCTACAGCTCAATGTGCCGGGCTACCCCAACACTGGCTCTCTCTGTGTCCCCTCCCACCCCCTCTATAGCTCAATGTGCAGAGCTACCCCAACACTGGCTCTCTCTGTGCCCCCACCCCCACCCCCTCTGCAGCTCAATGTGCAGAGCTACCCCAATCAGGCTCTCTCTGTGTCCCAGCCTCACACCCTCTTCAGCTCAATGTGCAGAGCTACCCCAACACTGGCTCTCTCTGTGTCCCACCCCCTCTACAGCTCAATGTGCAGAGCTACCCCAACACAGGCTCTCTCTGTGCCTCCACCCCCACCCCCTCTACAGCTCAATGTGCAGAGCTACCCCAACACTGGCTCTCTCTGTGTGCCCTCCCACACCTTCTCTACAGCTCAATGTGCAGAGCTACCCCAACACTGGCTCTCTCTGTGTCCCAGCCCCACACCCTCTACAGCTCAATGTGCAGAGCTACCCCAACACCGGCTCTCTCTGTGTCCCACCCCCACCCCCTCCCCCTCTGCAGCTCAATGTGCAGAGCTACCCCAACACTGGCTCTTTCTGTGCCCCCACCCTCACCCCCACCCCCACCCCCTCTACAGCTCAATGTGCAGAGCTACCCCAACACTGGCTCTCTCTGTGTCCACCCACCCCCTCTACTGCTCAATGTGCAGAGCTACCCCAACACTGGCTCTCTCTGTGTCCCCACACACCCTCTACAGCTCAATTTGCAGAGCTACCCCAGCACTGGCTCTCTCTGTGTCCCCTCCCACCCACTCTACAGCTCAATGTGCCGGGCTACCCCAACACTGGCTCTCTCTGTGTCCCCTCCCACCCCCTCTATAGCTCAATGTGCAGAGCTACCCCAACACTGGCTCTCTCTGTGCCCCCACCCCCACCCCCTCTACAGCTCAATGTGCAGAGCTACCCCAACACTGGCTCTCTCTGTGTCCCACCCCCACCCCCTCCCCCTCTGCAGCTCAATGTGCAGAGCTACCCCAACACTGACTCTTTCTGTGTCCCCTCCCACCCCCTCTACAGCTCAAGGCGCAGAGCTACCCCAACACTGGCTCTCTCTGTGTCCCAGGCCCACACCCTTTACAGCTCAACTTGCAGAGCTACCCCAGCACTGGCTCTCTCTGTGTCCCAGCCCCACACCCTCTACAGTTCAATGTGCAGAGCTACCCCAACACTGGCTCTCTCTGTGTCCCACCCCCTCTACAGCTCAAGGTGCAGAGCTACCCCAACACAGGCTCCCTCTGTGCCTCCACCCCCACCCCCTCTACAGCTCAATGTGCAGAGCTACCCCAACACTGGCTCTCTCTGTGTGCCCTCCCACACCTTCTCTACAGCTCAATGTGCAGAGCTACCCCAACACTGGCTCTCTCTGTGTCCCAGCCCCACACCCTCTACAGCTCAATGTGCAGAGCTACCCCAACACCGGCTCTCTAAGTGTCCCACCCCCACCCCCTCCCCCTCTGCAGCTCAATGTGCAGAGCTACCCCAACACTGGCTCTTTCTGTGCCCCCACCCCCACCCCCACCCCCTCTACAGCTCAATGTGCAGAGCTACCCCAACACTGGCTCTCTCTGTGTCCACCCACCCCCTCTACAGCTCAATGTGCAGAGCTACCCCAACACTGGCTCTCTCTGTGTCCCCACCCCCACCCCCTCTGCAGCTCAATGTGCAGAGCTACCCCAACACAGGCTCTCTCTGTGTCCCAGCCTCACACCCTCTTCAGCTCAATGTGCAGAGGTACCCCAACACTGGCTCTCACTGTGTCCACCCACCCCCTCTACAGCTCAATGTGCAGAGCTACCCCAACACTGGCTCTCTCTGTGTCCCCACACACCCTCTACAGCTCAATTTGCAGAGCTACCCCAACACTGACTCTCTCTGTGCCCCCACCCACTCTACAGCTCAAGGTGCAGAGCTACCCCAACACTGGCTCTCTCTGTGTCCCCTCCCACCCCCTCTACTGCTCAATGTGCAGAGCTACCCCAACACTGGCTCTCTCTGTGTCCCACCCCCGCCCTGTCTACAGCTCAATGTGCAGAACTACCCCAACACTGGGTCTCTCTGTGCCCCCACCCCCACCCCGACCCCCTCTACAGCTCAAGGTGCAGAGCTACCCGAACACTTGCTCTCTCTGTGCCCCCACCCCCACCCCCTCTACAGCTCAATGTGCCGAGCTACCCCAACACTGGCTCTCTCTGTGTCCCAGCCTCACACACTCTTCAGCTCAATGTGCAGAGGTACCTCAACACTGGCTTTCTCTGTGTCCACCCACCCCCTCTACAGCTCAATGTGCAGAGCTACCCCAACACTGGCTCTCTCTGTGTCCCCACACACCCTCTACAGCACAATTTGCAGAGCTACCCCAACACTGGCTCTCTCTTTGCCCCCACCCCCACCCCCTCTACAGCTCAATGTGCAGAGCTACCCCAACACAGGCTCTCTCTGTGTCCCCACCCCCACCCCCTCTACAGCTCAATGTGCAGAGCTACCCCAACACTGGCCCTCTCTGTGTGCCCTCCCCCACCTTCTCTACAGCTCAATGTGCAGAGCTACCCCAACACTGGCTCTCTCTGTGTCCCACTTTCACCCCCTCTACAGCTCAATGTGCAGAACTACCCCAACTCTGGCTCTCTCTGTGCCCCCACCCCCACCATCACCCCCTCCAAAGCTCAAGGTGCAGAGCTACCCCAACACTGGCTCTCTCTGTGTCCCAGCCTCACACCCTCTTCAGCTCAATGTGCAGAGGTACCTCAACACTGGCTCTCTCTGTGTCCACCCACCGCCTCTACAGCTCACTGTGCAGAGCTACCCCAACACTGGATCTCTCTGTGTCCACCCACTCCCTCTACAGCTCAATGTGCAGAGGTACCCCAACACTGGCTCTCTCTGTGTCCACCCACTCCCTCTACATCTCAATGTGCAGAGCTACCCCAACACTGGCTCTCTCTGTGTCCCCACACACCCTCTACAGCTCAATGTGCAGAGCTACCCCAACACAGGCTCTCTCTGTGCCCCCAACCCCACCCCCTCTACAGCTCAATGTGCAGAGCTACCCCAACACTGGCTCTCTCTGTGTCCCCTCCCACCCCCTCTACAGCTCAAGGCGCAGAGCTACCCCAACACTGGCTCTCTCTGTGTCCCAGCCCCACACCCTTTACAGCTCAACTTGCAGAGCTACCCCAGCACTGGCTCTCTCTGTGTCCCAGCCCCACACCCTCTACAGCTCAATGTGCAGAGCTACCCCAACACTGGCTCTCTCTGTGTCCCACCCCCTCTACAGCTCAAGGTGCAGAGCTACCCCAACACAGGCTCTCTCTGTGCCTCCACCCCCACCCCCTCTACAGCTCAATGTGCAGAGCTACCCCAACACTGGCTCTCTCTGTGTGCCCTCCCACACCTTCTCTACAGCTCAATGTGCAGAGCTACCCCAACACTGGCTCTCTCTGTGTCCCAGCCCCACACCCTCTACAGCTCAATGTGCAGAGCTACCCCAACACCGGCTCTCTCTGTGTCCCACCCCCACCCCCTCCCCCTCTGCAGCTCAATGTGCAGAGCTACCCCAACACTGGCTCTTTCTGTGCCCCCACCCCCACCCCCACCCCCACCCCCTCTACAGCTCAATGTGCAGAGCTACCCCAACACTGGCTCTCTCTGTGTCCCCACACACCCTCTACAGCTCAATTTGCAGAGCTACCCCAGCACTGGCTCTCTCTGTGTCCCCTCCCACCCCCTCTACAGCTCAATGTGCCGGGCTACCCCAACACTGGCTCTCTCTGTGTCCCCTCCCACCCCCTCTATAGCTCAATGTGCAGAGCTACCCCAACACTGGCTCTCTCTGTGCCCCCACCCCCACCCCCTCTGCAGCTCAATGTGCAGAGCTACCCCAATCAGGCTCTCTCTGTGTCCCAGCCTCACACCCTCTTCAGCTCAATGTGCAGAGGTACCCCAACACTGGCTCTCTCTGTGTCCCACCCCCTCTACAGCTCAAGGTGCAGAGCTACCCCAACACAGGCTCTCTCTGTGCCTCCACCCCCACCCCCCTCTACAGCTCAATGTGCAGAGCTACCCCAACACTGGCTCTCTCTGTGTGCCCTCCCACACCATCTCTACAGCTCAATGTGCAGAGCTACCCCAACACTGGCTCTCTCTGTGTCCCAGCCCCACACCCTCTACAGCTCAATGTGCAGAGCTACCCCAACACCGGCTCTCTCTGTGTCCCACCCCCACCCCCTCCCCCTCTGCAGCTCAATGTGCAGAGCTACCCCAACACTGGCTCTTTCTGTGCCCCCACCCCCACCCCCACCCCCTCTACAGCTCAATGTGCAGAGCTACCCCAACACTGGCTCTCTCTGTGTCCCCTCCCACCCCCTCTACAGCTCAATGTGCCGGGCTACCCCAACACTGGCTCTCTCTGTGTCCCCTCCCACCCCCTCTATAGCTCAATGTGCAGAGCTACCCCAACACTGGCTCTCTCTGTGCCCCCACCCCCACCCCCTCTGCAGCTCAATGTGCAGAGCTACCCCAACACAGGCTCTCTCTGTGTCCCAGCCTCACACCCTCTTCAGCTCAATGTGCAGAGGTACCCCAACACTGGCTCTCACTGTGTCCACCCACCCCCTCTACAGCTCAATGTGCAGAGCTACTCCAACACTGGCTCTGTGTCCCCACACACCCTCTACAGCTCAATTTGCAGAGCTACCCCAGCACTGGCTCTCTCTTTGCCCCCACCCCCACCCCCTCTACAGCTCAATGTTCAGAGCTACCCCAACACAGGCTCTCTCTGTGCCCCCACCCCCACCCCCTCTACAGCTCAATGTGCAGAGCTACCCCAACACTGGCTCTCTCGGTGTCCCCTCCCCCACCTTCTCTACAGCTCAATGTGCAGAGCTACCCCAACACTGACTCTCTCTGTGCCCCCACCCACTCTACAGCTCAAGGTGCAGAGCTACCCCAATACTGGCTCTCTCTGTGCCCTCACCCCCACCCCCTCTACAGCTCAATGTGCAGAGCTACCCCAACACTGGCTCTCTCTGTGTCCCACCCCCACCCCGTCTACAGCTCAATGTGCAAAACTACCCCAACACTGGCTCTCTCTGTACCCCCACCCCCTCTACAGCTCAAGGTGCAGAGCTACCCCAACACTTGCTCTCTCTGTGCCCCCACCCCCACCCCCTCTACAGCTCAATGTGCCGAGCTACCCCAACACTGGCTCTCTCTTTGTCCCAGCATCACACACTCTTCAGCTCAATGTGCAGAGGTACCTCAACACTGGCTCTCTCTGTGTCCACCCACCCCCTCTACAGCTCAATGTGCAGAGCTACCCCAACACTGGCTCTCTCTGTGTCCCCACACACCCTCCACAGCTCAATTTGCAGAGCTACCCCAACACTGGCTCTCTCTTTGCCCCCACCCCCACCCCCTCTACAGCTCAATATGCAGAGCTACCCCAACACAGGCTCTCTCTGTGTCCCCACCCCCACCCCCTCTACAGCTCAATGTGCAGAGCTACCCCAACACTGGCTCTCTCTGTGTGCCCTCCCCCACCTTCTCTACAGCTCAATGTGCAGAGCTACCCCAACACTGGCTCTCTCTGTGTCCCACTTTCACCCCCTCTACAGCTCAATGTGCAGAACTACCCCAACACTGGCTCTCTCTGTGTCCCACTTTCACCCCCTCTACAGCTCAATGTGCAGAACTACCCCAACTCTGGCTCTCTCTGTGCCCCCACCCCCACCATCACCCCCTCCAAAGCTCAAGGTGCAGAGCTACCCCAACACTGGCTCTCTCTGTGTCCCAGCCTCACACCCTCTTCAGCTCAATGTGCAGAGGTACCTCAACACTGGCTCTCTCTGTGTCCACCCACCGCCTCTACAGCTCACTGTGCAGAGCTACCCCAACACTGGATCTCTCTGTGTCCACCCACTCCCTCTACAGCTCAATGTGCAGAGGTACCCCAACACTGGCTCTCTCTGTGTCCACCCACTCCCTCTACATCTCAATGTGCAGAGCTACCCCAACACTGGCTCTCTCTGTGTCCCCACACACCCTCTACAGCTCAATGTGCAGAGCTACCCCAACACAGGCTCTCTCTGTGCCCCCACCCCCACCCCCTCTACAGCTCAATGTGCAGAGCTACCCCAACACTGGCTCTCTCTGTGTCCCCTCCCACCCCCTCTACAGCTCAAGGCGCAGAGCTACCCCAACACTGGCTCTCTCTGTGTCCCAGCCCCACACCCTTTACAGCTCAACTTGCAGAGCTACCCCAGCACTGGCTCTCTCTGTGTCCCAGCCCCACACCCTCTACAGCTCAATGTGCAGAGCTACCCCAACACTGGCTCTCTCTGTGTCCCACCCCCTCTACAGCTCAAGGTGCAGAGCTACCCCAACACAGGCTCTCTCTGTGCCTCCACCCCCACCCCCTCTACAGCTCAATGTGCAGAGCTACCCCAACACTGGCTCTCTCTGTGTGCCCTCCCACACCTTCTCTACAGCTCAATGTGCAGAGCTACCCCAACACTGGCTCTCTCTGTGTCCCAGCCCCACACCCTCTACAGCTCAATGTGCAGAGCTACCCCAACACCGGCTCTCTCTGTGTCCCACCCCCACCCCCTCCCCCTCTGCAGCTCAATGTGCAGAGCTACCCCAACACTGGCTCTTTCTGTGCCCCCACCCCCACCCCCACCCCCACCCCCTCTACAGCTCAATGTGCAGAGCTACCCCAACACTGGCTCTCTCTGTGTCCACCCACCCCCTCTACAGCTCAATGTGCAGAGCTACCCCAACACTGGCTCTCTCTGTGTCCCCACACACCCTCTACAGCTCAATTTGCAGAGCTACCCCAGCACTGGCTCTCTCTGTGTCCCCTCCCACCCCCTCTACAGCTCAATGTGCCGGGCTACCCCAACACTGGCTCTCTCTGTGTCCCCTCCCACCCCCTCTATAGCTCAATGTGCAGAGCTACCCCAACACTGGCTCTCTCTGTGCCCCCACCCCCACCCCCTCTGCAGCTCAATGTGCAGAGCTACCCCAACACAGGCTCTCTCGGTGTCCCAGCCTCACACCCTCTTCAGCTCAATGTGCAGAGGTACCCCAACACTGGCTCTCACTGTGTCCACCCACCCCCTCTACAGCTCAATGTGCAGAGCTACTCCAACACTGGCTCTGTGTCCCCACACACCCTCTACAGCTCAATTTGCAGAGCTACCCCAGCACTGGCTCTCTCTTTGCCCCCACCCCCACCCCCTCTACAGCTCAATGTTCAGAGCTACCCCAACACAGGCTCTCTCTGTGCCCCCACCCCCACCCCCTCTACAGCTCAATGTGCAGAGCTACCCCAACACTGGCTCTCTCGGTGTCCCCTCCCCCACCTTCTCTACAGCTCAATGTGCAGAGCTACCCCAACACTGACTCTCTCTGTGCCCCCACCCACTCTACAGCTCAAGGTGCAGAGCTACCCCAACACTTGCTCTCTCTGTGCCCCCACCCCCACCCCCTCTACAGCTCAATGTGCAGAGCTACCCCAACACTGGCTCTCTCGGTGTCCCCTCCCCCACCTTCTCTACAGCTCAATGTGCAGAGCTACCCCAACACTGACTCTCTCTGTGCCCCCACCCACTCTACAGCTCAAGGTGCAGAGCTACCCCAACACTGGCTCTCTCTGTGCCCTCACCCCCACCCCCTCTACAGCTCAATGTGCAGAGCTACCCCAACACTGGCTCTCTCTGTGTCCCACCCCCACCCCGTCTACAGCTCAATGTGCAAAACTACCCCAACACTGGCTCTCTCTGTACCCCCACCCCCTCTACAGCTCAAGGTGCAGTGCTACCCCAACACTTGCTCTCTCTGTGCCCCCACCCCCACCCCCTCTACAGCTCAATGTGCCGAGCTACCCCAACACTGGCTCTCTCTTTGTCCCAGCATCACACACTATTCAGCTCAATGTGCAGAGGTACCTCAACACTGGCTCTCTCTGTGTCCACCCACCCCCTCTACAGCTCAATGTGCAGAGCTACCCCAACACTGGCTCTCTCTGTGTCCCCACACACCCTCTACAGCTCAATTTGCAGAGCTACCCCAACACTGGCTCTCTCTTTGCCCCCACCCCCATCCCCTCTACAGCTCAATGTGCAGAGCTACCCCAACACTGGCTCTCTCTGTGTGCCCTCCCCCACCTTCTCTACAGCTCAATGTGCAGAGCTACCCCAACACTGGCTCTCTCTGTGTCCCACTTTCACCCCCTCTACAGCTCAATGTGCAGAACTACCCCAACACTGGCTCTCTCTGTGCCCCCACCCCCACCCTCACCCCCTCTAAAGCTCAAGGTGCAGAGCTACCCCAACACTGGCTCTCTCTCTGTCCCAGCCTCACACACTCTTCAGCTCAATGTGCAGAGGTATCCCAACACTGGCTCTCTCTGTGTCCACCCACTCCCTCTACAGCTCAATGTGCAGAGCTACCCCAACACTGGCTCTCTCTGTGTCCCCACACACCCTCTACAGCTCAATGTGCAGAGCTACCCCAACACAGGCTCTCTCTGTGCCCCCACCCCCACCCCCTCTACAGCTCAATTTGCAGAGCTACCCCAACACTGACTCTCTCTTTTTCCCACCCCCACCCCCTCTATAGCTCAATGTGCAGAGCTACCCCAACACTGGCTCTTTCTGTGGCCCCTCCCACCCCCTCTACAGCTCAAGGCGCAGAGCTACCCCAACACTGGCTCTCTCTGTGTCCCCTTCCACCCCCTCTACAGCTCAATGTGCAGAGCTAGACCCAACACTGGCTCTCTCTGTGTCCCAGCCCCACACCCTCTACAGCTCAATGTGCAGAGCTACCCCAACACAGGCTCTCTCTGTGTCCCAGCCCCACTCCCTCTACAGCTCAATGTGCAGAGCTACCCCAACACTGGCTTTCTCTGTGCCCCCACCCCCACCCACTCTACAGCTCAAGGTGCAGAGCTACCCCAACACTGGCTCTCTCTGTGTCCCACCCCCTCTACAGCTCACGGTGCAGAGCTACCCCAACACTGACTCTCTCTGTGCCCCACCCGCTCTACAGCTCAAGGTGCAGAGCTACCCCAACACTGGCTCTCTCTCTGCCCCCACCCCCACCACCTCTACAGCTGAAGGTGCAGAGCTACCCCAACACTGGCTCTCTCTGTGTCCCTTCCCACCCCCTCTACAGCTCAATTTACCGGGCTACCCCAACACTGGCTCTCTCTGTGCCTGCACCCCCACCCCCTCTGCAGCTCAATGTGCAGAGCTACCCCAACACTGGCTCTCTCTGTGTCCCCACCCCCACCCCCTCTACAGCAAAATGTGCAGAGCTACCCCTACACTGGCTCTCTCTGTGTCCCAGCCTCACACCCTCTTCAGCTCAATGTGCAGAGGTACCCCAACACTGGCTCTCTCTGTGTCCCCACACACCCTCTACAGCTCAATGTGCAGAGCTACCCCAACACTGGCTCTCTCTTTGCCCCCACCCCCACCCCCTCTACAGCTCAATGTGCAGAGCTACCCCAACACAGGCTCTCTCTGTGCCCCCACCCCCACCCCCTCTACAGCTCAATGTGCAGAGCTCCCCCAACACTGGCTCTCTCTGTGTCCCCTCCCCCACCTTCTCTACAGCTCAATGTGCAGAGCTACCCCAACACGGACTCTCTCTGTGCCCACACCCACTCTACAGCTCAAGTTGCAGAGCTACCCCAACACTGGCTCTCTCTGTGTCCCCACACACCCCCTCTACAGCTCAATGTGCAGAACTACCCCACCACGGGCTCTCTCTGTGTCCCCTCCCACCCAATCTACCGCTCAATGTGCAGATCTACCCCAACACTGGCTCTCTCTATGTCCCACCCCCACCCCCTCTATAGCTCAATGTGCAGAGCTACCCCAACACTGGCTCTCTCTGTGCCCCCACCCCCACACCCAGCACCTCTACAGCTCAAGGTGCAGAGCTACCCCAACACTGGCTCTCTCTATGTCCCACCCCCACCTCCTCTATAGCTCAATGTGCAGAGCTACCCCAACACCGGCTCTCTCTGTGTCCCCACCCCCACCCCCTCTACAGCTCAATGTGCAGAGCTACTCCAACACTGGCTCTCTCTGTGTCCCACCCCCACCCCCTCTACAGCTCAATGTGCAGAGGTACCCCAACACTGGCTCTCTCTGTGCCCCCACCCCCACCCCCACCACCTCTACAGCTCAAGGTGCAGAGCTACCCCAACACTGGCTCTCTCTGTGTCCACCCACCCCCACCCCCTCTACAGCTCAATGTGCAGAGCTACCCCAACACTGGCCCTCTCTGTGTCCACCCACTCCCTCTATAGCTCAATGTGCAGAGCTACCCCAACACTGGCTCTCTCTGTGTCCCACCCCCACTCCCTCTTCAGCTCAATGTGCAGAGCTACCCCAACACTGGCTCTTTCTGTGACCGCTCCCACCCCCTCTACTGCTCAATGTGCCGGGCTACCCCTACACTGGCTAGCTCTGTGTCCCCTCCCACCCCCTCTACAGCTCAATGCGCAGAGCTACCCCAACACTGGCTCTCTCTGTGTCCCCTCCCACCCCGTCTACAGCTCAATGTGCAGAGCTACCCCAACACTGGCTCTCTCTGTGTCCCAGCCCCACACCCTCTACAGCTCAATGTGCAGAGCTACCCCAACACTGGCTCTCTCTGTGCCCCCACCCCCACCCCCTCTACAGCTCAATGTGCAGAGCTACCCCAACACTGGCTCTCTCTGTGTCCCAACACACCCTCTACAGCTCAATGTGCAGAGCTACCCCAACACTGGCTCTCTCTGTGCCCCCACCCCCATCCCCTCTACATCTCAATGTGCAGAGGTACCCCAACACTGGATCTCTCTGTGTCCACCCACCCCCTCTACAGCTCAATGTGCAGAGCTACCCCAACACAGGCTCTCTCTGTGCCCCCACCCCCACCACCTCTACAGCTCAATGTGCAGAGCTACCCCAACACTGGCTCTCTCTGTGTCCCCTCCCCCACCTTCTCTACAGCTCAATGTACAGAGCTACCCCAACACTGACTCTCTCTGTGCCCCCACCCACTCTACAGCTCAAGGTGCAGAGCTACCCCAACACTTGCTCTCTCTGTGCCCCCACCCCCACCCCCTCTACGGCTCAATGTGCAGAGCTACCTCAACACTGGCTCTCTCTGTGTCCCACCCTCACACACTCATCAGCTCAATGTGCAGAGTTACCTCAACACTGGCTCTCTCTGTGTCCACCCACCCCCTCTACAGCTCAATGTGCAGAGCTACCCCAACACTGGCTCTCTCTGTGTCCCCACACACCCTCCACAGCTCAATTTGCCGAGCTACCCCAACACTGGCTCTCTCTTTGCCCCCACCCCCACCCCCTCTACTGCTCAATGTGCAGAGCTACCCCAACACTGGCTCTCGCTGTGTGCCCTCCCCCACCTTCTCGACAGCTCAATGTGCAGAGCTACCCCAACACTGGCTCTCTCTGTGTCCCACCCCCACCCCCTCTACAGCTCAATGTGCAGAACTACCCCAACACTGGCGCTCTCTGTGCCCCCACCCCCACCCCCACACCCTCTAAAGCTCAAGGTGCAGAGCTACCCCAACACTGGCTCTCTCTGTGTCCCAGCCTCAGACCCTCTTCAGCTCAATGTGCAGAGTTACCTCAACACTGGCTCTCTCTGTGTCCACCCACTCCCTCTACAGCTCAATTTGCAGAGCTACCCCAACACTGACTCTCTCTGTGTCCCACCCCCACACACCCTCTACAGCTCAATGTGCAGAGCTACCCCAACACAGGCTCTCTCTGTGCCCCCACCCCCACCCCCTCTACAGCTCAATGTGCAGAGCTACCCCAACACTGACTCTCTCTTTGTCCCACCCCCACCCCCTCTACAGCTCAATGTGCAGAGCTACCCCAACACTGGCTCTCTCTGTGTCCCACCCCCATTCCCTCTTCAGCTCAATGTGCAGAGCTACCCCAACACCGGCTCTCTCTGTGTCCCACCCCCACCCCCTCCCCCTCTGCAGCTCAATGTGCAGACCTACCCCAACACTGGCTCTTTCTGTGTCCCCTCCCACCCCCTCTACAGCTCAATGTGCCGGGCTACCCCAACACTGGCTCTCTCTGTGTCCCCTCCCACCCCCTCTACAGCTCAATGTGCAGAGCTACCCCAACACTGGCTCTCTCTGTGTCCCAGCCCCAGACCCTCTACAGCTCAATGTGCAGAGCTTCCCCAACACTGGCTCTCTCTGTGTCGCAGCCTCACACCCTCTTCAGCTCAATGTGCAGAGCTACCCCAACACTGGCTCTCTCTGTGTCCCCACACACCCTCTGCAGCTCAATTTGCAGAGCTACGCCAACACTGGCTCTCTCTTTGCCCCCACCCCCACCCCCTCTACAGCTCAATGTGCAGAGCTACCCCAACACTGGCTCTCTCTGTGTCCCCACACACCCCCTCTACAGCTCAATGTGCAGTGCTACCCCAACACTGGCTCTCTCTGTGTCCCCACACACCCCCTCTACAGCTCAATGTGCAGTGCTTCCCCAACACTGGCTCTCTCTGTGTCCCAGCCCCACCCCTTCTACATCTCATTGTGCAGAGCTACCCCAACACTGGCTCTCTCTGTGTCCCCTCCCACCCCCTCTACAGCTCAATGTGCAGAGCTACCCCAACACTGGCTCTCTCTGTGTCCACCCACCCCCTCTACAGCTCAATGTGCAGAGGGACCCCAACACTGGCTCTCTCTGTGTCCACCCACCCCCTGTACAGCTCAATGTTCAGAGCTACCCCAACACTGGCTCTCTCTGTGTCCCCACACACCCTCTACAGCTCACTGTGCAGAGCTACCCCAACACTGGCTCTCTCTGTGTCCCCACACACCCCCTCTACTGCTGAATGTGCAGAGCTACCCCAACACTGGCTCTCTCTGTGTCCCCTCCCCCACCTTCTCTACAGCTCAATGAGCAGAGCTACCCCAACACTGACTCTCTCTGTGCTCCCACCCGCTCTACAGCTCAAGGTGCAGAGCTACCCCAACACTGGCTCTCTCTGTGCCCCCACCCCCTCCCCCTCTACAGCTCAATGTGCAGAGCTACCCCAACACGGGCTCTCTCTGTGTCCCCTTCCACCCGCTCTACAGCTCAATGTGCAGAGCTACCCCAACCCTGGCTCTCTCTGTGTCCCCTTCCACCCGCTCTACAGCTCAATGTGCAGAGCTACCCCAACACTGGCTCTCTCTGTGTCCCCACCCCCACCCTCACCCCCTCTACAGCTCAAGGTGCAGATCTACCCCAACACTGGCTCTCTCTACGTCCCACCCGCACCCCCTCTATAGATCAATGTGCAGAGCTACCCCAACACTGGCTCTCTCTATGTCCCACCCCCACCTCCTCTACAGCTCAATGTGCAGAGCTACCCCAACACTGGCTCTCTCTGTGCCCCCACCCCCACCCCCTCTGCAGCTCAATGTGCAGTGCTACCCCAACACTGGCTCTCTCTGTGCCCCCACCCTCACCCCCTCTGCAGCTCAATGTGCAGACCTACCCCAACACCGGCTCTCTCTGTGTCCACCCACCCCCTCTTCATCTCAATGTGCAGCGCTACCCCAACACTGGCTCTCTCTGTGTCCCAGCCCCACACCCTCTACAGCTCAATGTGCAGAGCTACCCCAACACTGGCTCTCTCTGTGTCCCAGCCCCACCCCTTCTACATCTCATTGTGCAGACCTACCCCAACACTGGCTCTCTCTGTGTCCCCTCCCACCCCCTCTACAGCTCAATGTGCAGAGCTACCCCAACACTGGCTCTCTCTGTGTCCACCCACCCCCTCTACAGCTCAATGTGCAGAGGGACCCCAGCACTGGCTCTCTCTGTGTCCACCCAACCCCTGTACAGCTCAATGTTCAGAGCTATCCCAACACTGGCTCTCTCTGTGTCCCCACACACCCTCTACAGCTCACTGTGCAGAGCTACCCCAACACTGGCTCTCTCTGTGTCCCCACACACCCCTTCTACTGCTGAATGTGCAGAGCTACCCCAACACTGGCTCTCTCTGTGTCCCCTCCCCCACCTTCTCTACAGCTCAATGAGTAGAGCTACCCCAACACTGACTCTCTCTGTGTACCCACCCGCTCTACAGCTCAAGGTGCAGAGCTACCCCAACACTGGCTCTCTCTGTGCCCCCACCCCCTCCCCCTCTACAGCTCAATGTGCAGAGCTACCCCAACACGGGCTCTCTCTGTGTCCCCTTCCACCCGCTCTACAGCTCAATGTGCAGAGCTACCCCAACACTGGCTCTCTCTATCTCCCCACCCCCACCCTCACCCCCTCTACAGCTCAAGGTGCAGATCTACCCCAACACTGGCTCTCTCTACGTCCCACCCGCACCCCCTCTATAGCTCAATGTGCAGAGCTACCCCAACACTGGCTCTCTCTATGTCCCACCCCCACCTCCTCTACAGCTCAATGTGCAGACCTACCCCAACACTGGCTCTCTCTGTGCCACCACCCCCACCCCCTCTGCAGCTCAATGTGCAGACCTACCCCAACACCGGCTCTCTCTGTGTCCACCCACCCCCTCTTCATCTCAATGTGCAGCGCTACCCCAACACTGGCTCTCTCTGTGTCCCAGCCCCACACCCTCTACAGCTCAATGTGCAGAGCTACCCCAACACTGGCTCTCTCTGTGTCCACCCACCCCCTCTACAGCTCAATGTGCAGAGGGACCCCAACACTGGCTCTCTCTGTGTCCACCCACCCCCTGTACAGCTCAATGTTCAGAGCTACCCCAACACTGGCTCTCTCTGTGTCCCCACACACCCTCTACAGCTCAATGTGCAGAGCTACCCCAACACTGGCTCTCTCTGTGCCCCACCCCCACCCTCACCCCCTCTACAGCTCAAGGTGCAGATCTACCCCAACACTGGCTCTCTCTACGTCCCACCCGCACCCCCTCTATAGCTCAATGTGCAGAGCTACCCCAACACTGGCTCTCTCTATGTCCCACCCCCACCTCCTCTACAGCTCAATGTGCAGAGCTACCCCAACACTGGCTCTCTCTGTGCCCCCACCCCCACCCCCTCTGCAGCTCAATGTGCAGAGCTACCCCAACACTGGCTCTCTCTGTTTCCACCCACCCCCTCTACAGCTCAATGTGCAGAGGGACCCCAACACTGGCTCTCTCTGTGTCCACCCAACCCCTGTACAGCTCAATGTTCAGAGCTACCCCAACACTGGCTCTCTCTGTGTCCCCACGCACCCTCTACAGCTCACTGTGCAGAGCTACCCCAACACTGGCTCTCTCTGTGTCCCCACACACCCCTTCTACTGCTGAATGTGCAGAGCTACCCCAACACTGGCTCTCTCTGTGTCCCCTCCCCCACCTTCTCTACAGCTCAAGGTGCAGAGCTACCCCAACACTGGCTCTCTCTGTGCCCCCACCCCCTCCCCCTCTACAGCTCAATGTGCAGAGCTACCCCAACACTGGCTCTCTCTGTGTCCCCACCCCCACCCTCACCCCCTCTACAGCTCAAGGTGCAGATCTACCCCAACACTGGCTCTCTCTACGTCCCACCCGCACCCCCTCTATAGCTCAATGTGCAGAGCTACCCCAACACTGGCTCTCTCTATGTCCCAACCCCACCTCCTCTACAGCTCAATGTGCAGAGCTTCCCCAACACTGGCTCTCTCTGTGCCCACACCCCCACCCCCTCTGCAGCTCAATGTGCAGAGCTACCCCAACACTGGCTCTCTCTGTGCCCCCACCCCCACCCCCTCTGCAGCTCAATGTGCAGACCTACCCCAACACCGGCTCTCTCTGTGTCCACCCACCCCCTCTTCATCTCAATGTGCAGCGCTACCCCAACACTGGCTCTCTCTGTGTCCCAGCCCCACACCCTCTACAGCTCAATGTGCAGAGCTACCCCAACACTGGCTCTCTCTGTGTCCACCCACCCCCTCTACAGCTCAATGTGCAGAGGGACCCCAACACTGGCTCTCTCTGTGTCCACCCACCCCCTGTACAGCTCAATGTTCAGAGCTACCCCAACACTGGCTCTCTCTGTGTCCCCACACACCCTCTACAGCTCAATGTGCAGAGCTACCCCAACACTGGCTCTCTCTGTGTCCCCACACACCCCCTCTACTGCTGAATGTGCAGAGCTACCCCTACACTGGCTCTCTCTGTGTCACCTCCCCCACCTTCTCTACAGCTCAATGAGCAGAGCTACCCCAAACTGACTCTCTCTGTGCCCCCACCCGCTCTACAGCTCGAGGTGCAGAGCTACCCCAACACTGGCTCTCTCTGTGCCCCCACCCCCTCCCCCTCTACAGCTCAATGTGCAGAGCTACCCCAACACGGGCTCTCTCTGTGTCCCCTTCCACCCGCTCTACAGCTCAATGTGCAGAGCTACCCCAACACTGGCTCTCTCTGTGTCCCCTTCCACCCGCTCTACAGCTCAATGTGCAGAGCTACCCCAACACTGGCTCTCTCTGTGTCCCCACCCCCACCCTCACCCCCTCTACAGCTCAAGGTGCAGATCTACCCCAACACTGGCTCTCTCTACGTCCCACCCGCACCCCCTCTATAGCTCAATGTGCAGAGCTACCCCAACACTGGCTCTCTCTGTGCCCCCACCCCCACCCCCTCTGCAGCTCAATGTGCAGAGCTACCCCAACACTGGCTCTCTCTGTGCCCCCACCCTCACCCCCTCTGCAGCTCAATGTGCAGACCTACCCCAACACCGGCTCTCTCTGTGTCCACCCACCCCCTCTTCATCTCAATGTGCAGCGCTACCCCAACACTGGCTCTCTCTGTGTCCCAGCCCCACACCCTCTACAGCTCAATGTGCAGAGCTACCCCAACACTGGCTCTCTCTGTGTCCCAGCCCCACCCCTTCTACATCTCATTGTGCAGACCTACCCAACACTGGCTCTCTCTGTGTCCCCTCCCACCCCCTCTACAGCTCAATGTGCAGAGCTACCCCAACACTGGCTCTCTCTGTGTCCACCCACCCCCTCAACAGCTCAATGTGCAGAGGGACCCCAACACTGGCTCTCTCTGTGTCCACCCAACCCCTGTACAGCTCAATGTTCAGAGCTACCCCAACACTGGCTCTCTCTGTGTCCCCACGCACCCTCTACAGCTCACTGTGCAGAGCTACCCCAACACTGGCTCTCTCTGTGTCCCCACACACCCCTTCTACTGCTGAATGTGCAGAGCTACCCCAACACTGGCTCTCTCTGTGTCCCCTCCCCCACCTTCTCTACAGCTCAATGAGCAGAGCTACCCCAACACTGACTCTCTCTGTGCCCCCACCCGCTCTACAGCTCAAGGTGCAGAGCTACCCCAACACTGGCTCTCTCTGTGCCCCCACCCCCACCCTCACCCCCTCTACAGCTCAAGGTGCAGATCTACCCCAACACTGGCTCTCTCTACGTCCCACCCGCACCCCCTCTATAGCTCAATGTGCAGAGCTACCCCAACACTGGCTCTCTCTATGTCCCAACCCCACCTCCTCTACAGCTCAATGTGCAGAGCTTCCCCAACACTGGCTCTCTCTGTGCCCACACCCCCACCCCCTCTGCAGCTCAATGTGCAGAGCTACCCCAACACTGGCTCTCTCTGTGCCCCCACCCCCACCCCCTCTGCAGCTCAATGTGCAGACCTACCCCAACACCGGCTCTCTCTGTGTCCACCCACCCCCTCTTCATCTCAATGTGCAGCGCTACCCCAACACTGGCTCTCTCTGTGTCCCAGCCCCACACCCTCTACAGCTCAATGTGCAGAGCTACCCCAACACTGGCTCTCTCTGTGTCCACCCACCCCCTGTACAGCTCAATGTGCCGAGCTACCCCAACACTGGCTCTCTCTGTGTCCCCACACACCCTCTACAGCTCAATGTGCAGAGCTACCCCAACACTGGCTCTCTCTGTGTCCACCCACCCCCTCTACAGCACAATGTGCAGGGCTACCCCAACACTGGCTCTCTCTGTGTCCCACCCCCACCCCCTCTATAGCTCAATGTGCAGAGCTACCCCAACACTGGCTCTCTCTGTGCCCCCACCCTCACCCCCTCTGCAGCTCAATGTGCAGACCTACCCCAACACCGGCTCTCTCTGTGTCCGCCCACCCCCTCTTCATCTCAATGTGCAGCGCTACCCCCACACTGGCTCTCTCTGTGTCCCAGCCCCACACCCTCTACAGCTCACTGTGCAGAGCTACCCCAACACTGGCTCTCTCTGTGTCCCAGCCCCACCCCTTCTACATCTCATTGTGCAGACCTACCCAACACTGGCTCTCTCTGTGTCCCCTCCCACCCCCTCTACAGCTCAATGTGCAGAGCTACCCCAACACTGGCTCTCTCTGTGTCCACCCACCCCCTCTACAGCTCAATGTGCAGAGGGACCCCAACACTGGCTCTCTCTGTGTCCACCCAACCCCTGTACAGCTCAATGTTCAGAGCTACCCCAACACTGGCTCTCTCTGAGTCCCCACGCACCCTCTACAGCTCACTGTGCAGAGCTACCCCAACACTGGCTCTCTCTGTGTCCCCACACACCCCTTCTACTGCTGAATGTGCAGAGCTACCCCAACACTGGCTCTCTCTGTGTCCCCTCCCCCACCTTCTCTACAGCTCAATGAGCAGAGCTACCCCAACACTGACTCTCTCTGTGCCCCCACCCGCTCTACAGCTCAAGGTGCAGAGCTACCCCAACACTGGCTCTCTCTGTGCCCCCACCCCCTCCCCCTCTACAGCTCAATGTGCAGAGCTACCCGAACACTGGCTCTCTCTGTGTCCCCACCCCCACCCTCACCCCCTCTACAGCTCAAGGTGCAGATCTACCCCAACACTGGCTCTCTCTACGTCCCACCCGCACCCCCTCTATAGCTCAATGTGCAGAGCTACCCCAACACTGGCTCTCTCTATGTCCCACCCCCACCTCCTCTACAGCTCAATGTGCAGAGCTTCCCCAACACTGGCTCTCTCTGTGCCCACACCCCCACCCCCTCTGCAGCTCAATGTGCAGAGCTACCCCAACACTGGCTCTCTCTGTGCCCCCACCCCCACCCCCTCTGCAGCTCAATGTGCAGACCTACCCCAACACCGGCTCTCTCTGTGTCCACCCACCCCCTCTTCATCTCAATGTGCAGCGCTACCCCAACACTGGCTCTCTCTGTGTCCCAGCCCCACACCCTCTACAGCTCAATGTGCAGAGCTACCCCAACACTGGCTCTCTCTGTGTCCACCCACCCCCTGTACAGCTCAATGTGCCGAGCTACCCCAACACTGGCTCTCTCTGTGTCCCACCCCCACCCCCTCTATAGCTCAATGTGCAGAGCTACCCCAACACTGGCTCTCTCTGTGTCCCCACACACCCTCTACAGCTCAATGTGCAGAGCTACCCCAACACCGGCTCTCTCTGTGTCCACCCCCACCCCCACCCCCTCTACAGCTCAATGTGCAGAGCTACCCCTACACTGACTCTCTCTGTGTCCCCACCCCCACCCCCTCTACAGCTCAATGTGCAGAGCTACCCCTACACTGACTCCCTCTGTGCCCCCACCCAATCTACAGCTCAAGGTGCAGAGCTACCCCAACACTGGCTCTCTCTATGTCCCACCCGCACCCCCTCTATAGCTCAATGTGCAGAGCTACCCCAACACTGGCTCTCTCTGTGTCCCACCCCCACCCCCTCTACAGCTCAATGTGCAGAGCTACCCCAACACTGGCTCTCTCTGTGCCCCCACCCCCACCCCCTTCGCAGCTCAATGTGCAGAGCTACCCCAACACTGGCTCTCTCTGTGTCCACCCGCCCCCTCTACATCTCAATGTGCAGCGCTACCCCAACACTGGCTCTCTCTGTGTCCCAGCCCCACACCCTCTACAGCTCAATGTGCAGAGCTACCCCAACACTGGCTCTCTCTGTGTCCCAGCCCCACCCCTTCTACATCTCATTGTGCAGACCTACCCCAACACTGGCTCTCTCTGTGTCCCCTCCCACCCCCTCTACAGCTCAATGTGCAGAGCTACCCCAACACTGGCTCTCTCTGTGTCCACCCACCCCCTCTACAGCTCAATGTGCAGAGGGACCCCAACACTGGCTCTCTCTGTGTCCACCCAACCCCTGTACAGCTCAATGTTCAGAGCTACCCCAACACTGGCTCTCTCTGTATCCCCACACACCCTCTACAGCTCACTGTGCAGAGCTACCCCAACACTGGCTCTCTCTGTGTCCCCACACACCCCTTCTACTGCTGAATGTGCAGAGCTACCCCAACACTGGCTCTCTCTGTGTCCCCTCCCCCACCTTCTCTACAGCTCAATGAGCAGAGCTACCCCAACACTGACTCTCTCTGTGTCCCCACCCGCTCTACAGCTCAAGGTGCAGAGCTACCCCAACACTGGCTCTCTCTGTGCCCCCACCCCCTCCCCCTCTACAGCTCAATGTGCAGAGCTACCCCAACACGGGCTCTCTCTGTGTCCCCTTCCACCCGCTCTACAGCTCAATGTGCAGAGCTACCCCAACACTGGCTCTCTCTGTCTCCCCACCCCCACCCTCACCCCCTCTACAGCTCAAGGTGCAGATCTACCCCAACACTGGCTCTCTCTACGTCCCACCCGCACCCCCTCTATAGCTCAATGTGCAGAGCTACCCCAACACTGGCTCTCTCTATGTCCCACCCCCACCTCCTCTACAGCTCAATGTGCAGAGCTTCCCCAACACTGGCTCTCTCTGTGCCCACACCCCCACCCCCTCTGCAGCTCAATGTGCAGAGCTACCCCAACACTGGCTCTCTCTGTGCCCCCACCCCCACCCCCTCTGCAGCTCAATGTGCAGAGCTACCCCAACACTGGCTCTCTCTGTGCCCCCACCCCCACCCCCTCTGCAGCTCAATGTGCAGACCTACCCCAACACCGGCTCTCTCTGTGTCCACCCACCCCCTCTTCATCTCAATGTGCAGCGCTACCCCAACACTGGCTCTCTCTGTGTCCCAGCCCCACCCCCTCTACAGCTCAATGTGCAGAGCTACCCCAACACTGGCTCTCTCTGTGTCCACCCACCCCCTCTACAGCTCAATGTGCAGAGGGACCCCAACACTGGCTCTCTCTGTGTCCACCCACCCCCTGTACAGCTCAATGTTCAGAGCTACCCCAACACTGGCTCTCTCTGTGTCCCCACACACCCTCTACAGCTCACTGTGCAGAGCTACCCCAACACTGGCTTTCTCTGTGTCCCCACACACCCCCTCTACTGCTGAATGTGCAGAGCTACCCCTACACTGGCTCTCTCTGTGTCCCCTCCCCCACCTTCTCTACAGCTCAAGGTGCAGAGCTACCCCAACACTGGCTCTCTCTGTGCCCCCACCCCCTCCCCCTCTACAGCTCAATGTGCAGAGCTACCCCAACACGGGCTCTCTCTGTGTCCCCTTCCACCCGCTCTACAGCTCAATGTGCAGAGCTACCCCAACACTGGCTCTCTCTGTGTCCCCTTCCACCCGCTCTACAGCTCAATGTGCAGAGCTACCCCAACACTGGCTCTCTCTGTGTCCCCACCCCCACCCTCACCCCCTCTACAGCTCAAGGTGCAGATCTACCCCAACACTGGCTCTCTCTACGTCCCACCCGCACCCCCTCTATAGCTCAATGTGCAGAGCTACCCCAACACTGGCTCTCTCTATGTCCCACCCCCACCTCCTCTACAGCTCAATGTGCAGAGCTACCCCAACACTGGCTCTCTCTGTGCCCCCACCCCCACCCCCTCTGCAGCTCAATGTGCAGAGCTACCCCAACACTGGCTCTCTCTGTGCCCCCACCCTCACCCCCTCTGCAGCTCAATGTGCAGACCTACCCCAACACCGGCTCTCTCTGTGTCCACCCACCCCCTCTTCATCTCAATGTGCAGCGCTACCCCAACACTGGCTCTCTCTGTGTCCCAGCCCCACACCCTCTACAGCTCAATGTGCAGAGCTACCCCAACACTGGCTCTCTCTGTGTCCCAGCCCCACCCCTTCTACATCTCATTGTGCAGACCTACCCCAACACTGGCTCTCTCTGTGTCCCCTCCCACCCCCTCTACAGCTCAATGTGCAGAGCTACCCCAACACTGGCTCTCTCTGTGTCCACCCACCCCCTCTACAGCTCAATGTGCAGAGGGACCCCAACACTGGCTCTCTCTGTGTCCACCCAACCCCTGTACAGCTCAATGTTCAGAGCTACCCCAACACTGGCTCTCTCTGTGTCCCCACGCACCCTCTACAGCTCACTGTGCAGAGCTACCCCAACACTGGCTCTCTCTGTGTCCCCACACACCCCTTCTACTGCTGAATGTGCAGAGCTACCCCAACACTGGCTCTCTCTGTGTCCCCTCCCCCACCTTCTCTACAGCTCAATGAGCAGAGCTACCCCAACACTGACTCTCTCTGTGCCCCCACCCGCTCTACAGCTCAAGGTGCAGAGCTACCCCAACACTGGCTCTCTCTGTGCCCCCACCCCCTCCCCCTCTACAGCTCAATGTGCAGAGCTACCCCAACACTGGCTCTCTCTGTGTCCCCACCCCCACCCTCACCCCCTCTACAGCTCAAGGTGCAGATCTACCCCAACACTGGCTCTCTCTACGTCCCACCCGCACCCCCTCTATAGCTCAATGTGCAGAGCTACCCCAACACTGGCTCTCTCTATGTCCCACCCCCACCTCCTCTACAGCTCAATGTGCAGAGCTTCCCCAACACTGGCTCTCTCTGTGCCCACACCCCCACCCCCTCTGCAGCTCAATGTGCAGAGCTACCCCAACACTGGCTCTCTCTGTGCCCCCACCCCCACCCCCTCTGCAGCTCAATGTGCAGACCTACCCCAACACCGGCTCTCTCTGTGTCCACCCACCCCCTCTTCATCTCAATGTGCAGCGCTACCCCAACACTGGCTCTCTCTGTGTCCCAGCCCCACACCCTCTACAGCTCAATGTGCAGAGCTACCCCAACACTGGCTCTCTCTGTGTCCACCCACCCCCTGTACAGCTCAATGTGCCGAGCTACCCCAACACTGGCTCTCTCTGTGTCCCCACACACCCTCTACAGCTCAATGTGCAGAGCTACCCCAACAATGGCTCTCTCTGTGTCCACCCACCCCCTCTACAGCACAATGTGCAGGGCTACCCCAACACTGGCTCTCTCTGTGTCCCACCCCCACCCCCTCTATAGCTCAATGTGCAGAGCTACCCCAACACTGGCTCTCTCTGTGTCCACCCCCACCCCCACCCCCTCTACAGCTCAATGTGCAGAGCTACCCCTACACTGACTCTCTCTGTGTCCCCACCCCCACCCCCTCTACAGCTCAATGTGCAGAGCTACCCCTACACTGACTCTCTCTGTGCCCCCACCCACTCTACAGCTCAAGGTGCAGAGCTACCCCAACACTGGCTCTCTCTATGTCCCACCCGCACCCCCTCTATAGCTCAATGTGCAGAGCTACCCCAACACTGGCTCTCTCTGTGTCCCACCCCCACCCCCTCTACAGCTCAATGTGCAGAGCTACCCCAACACTGGCTCTCTCTGTGCCCCCACCCCCACCCCCTCTGCAGCTCAATGTGCAGACCTACCCCAACACTGGCTCTCTCTGTGTCCACCCGCCCCCTCTACATCTCAATGTGCAGGGCTACCCCAACACTGGCTCTCTCTGTGCCCCCACCCCCATCCCCTCTACATCTCAATGTGCAGAGGTACCCCAACACTGGATCTCTCTGTGTCCACCCACCCCCTCTACAGCTCAATGTGCAGAGCTACTCCAACACAGGCTCTCTGTGTGTCCCCACACACCCTCTACAGCTCAATGTGCAGAGCTACCCCAACACTGGCTCTCTCTGTGCCCCCACCCCCACCCACTCTACAGCTCAATGTGCAGAGCTAACCTAACACTGGCTCTCTCTGTGTCCCCACACACCCCCTCTACAGCTCAATGTGCAGATCTACCCCACACTGGCTCTCTCTGTGTCCCCACACACCCCCTCTACAGCTGAAATTGCGGAGCTTCTCCAACACTGGCTCTCTCTGTGCCCCCACACACCCCCTCTACAGCTCAATGTGCAGAGCTACCCCAACACTGGCTCCCTCTGTGCCCCCACACCCCCCCTCTACAGCTCAATGTGCAGATCTACCCCAACACAGGCTCTCTCTGTGCCCCCACCCCCACCCCCTGTACAGCTCAAGGTGCAGAGCCCCCCCCCCCGCCGTGGTTCCTGCTCAGTGTATTAGGGAACCGGACCATCCAGCATAGCTGCTCCCTGATCATTCTGCACTCTGTCAACTACACCTGAAAGGTTTTGTGCCAGCCCAGGGTTAGGTGGTTTGGGTACAGGGTGGAGGTGGGGAATGGTGGGGCTGCGCAGTGTGGGTTCAGATCGTCTTCGAAGTGATTTCCCCCTGTTTTCCTCACATGCTGTAGGACCAAGGAAGACGTCGAGGCTGTTTTAGAGGACAGGAGATACTTCCTGAACACTAGCGGGACACTGAGAATTGAAGATGCCCTGAAGACAGACGGAGGCATATTTACCTGTAATGCCTCAAACAGGATTGGCACAGACAGTATAAGAGCCACCCTGATCATTAAAAGTAAGGACTAATGCTCAGCGATTGAGGTGTATTAATCCGAGCACCAAGAATTTTCTATTCTTTCATTGACTATGGCCGATTTGCCCTCTGGTAAGGAACAGGGAGCCAGGCAGCCCTTACACAAAGGCTGTATAATTCCCTCATACACACGTATCCCTGTACAGTGTCCTCAAACTGACACCTGTCCAGGTGGGTGTGTATCTCTCAGACTGGTACCTGTACAGGTGGGTGTGTATCACTCTCAGACTGGTACCTGTACAGGTGGGTGTGTATCTCTCAGACTGGTACCTGTACAGGTGGGTGTGTATCACTCTCAGACTGGTACCTGTACAGGTGGGTGTGTATCTCTCAGACTGGTACCTGTACAGGTGGGAGTGTATCTGTCTCAGACTGGTACCTGTACAGGTGTGTGTGTATCTCCCAGACGGGTACCTGTACAGGTGGGTGTGTATCTCTCAGACTGGTACCTGTACAGGTGGGTATGTGTATCTCTCAGACTGGTACCTGTACAGGTGGGTCTGTATATCTCTCAGACTGGTATCTGTACAGGTGGGTGTGTATCTCTCAGACTGGTACCTGTACAGGTGGGTGTGTATCTCTCTCAGACTGGTACCTGTACAGGTGGGTGTGTATCTCTCTCAGACTGGTACCTGTACAGGTGGGTGTGTGTATCTCTCAGACTGGTACCTGTACAGGTGGGTGTGTGTATCTCTCAGACTGGTACCTGTGCAGGTGGGTGTGTATCTCTCCCAGACTGGTACCTGTGTAGGTGGGTGTGTATCTCTCCCAGACTGGTACCTGTACAGCTGGGTGTGTGTGTATCTCTCAGACTGGTACCTGTACAGGTGGGTGTGTGTATCTCTCCCAGACTGGTACCTGTACAGGTGGATGTGTGTATCTCCCCCAGACTGGTACCTGTACAGGTGGGTGTGTATCTCTCTCAGACTGGTACCTGTACAGGTGGGTGTGTATCTCTCTCAGACTGGTACCTGTACAGGTGGATGTGTGTATCTCTCAGACTGGTACCTCTAGAGGTGGGTGTGTATCTCTCTCAGACTGGTACCTGTACAGGTGGGTGTGTATCTCTCCCAGACTGGTATCTGTACAGGTGGATGTGTGTATCTCTCTCAGACTGGTACCTGTACAGGTGGGAGTGTGTATCTCCCAGACTGGTACCTGTACAGGTGGGTGTGTGTCTCTCCCAGACTGGTATCTGTACAGGTGGGTGTGTATCTCTCCCAGACTGGTACCTGTACAGGTGGGTGTGTGTATCTCTCTCAGACTGGTACCTGTACAGGTGGGTGTGTATCTCTCCCAGACTGGTATCTGTACAGGTGGGTGTGTATCTCTCCCAGACTGGTACCTGTACAGGTGGGTGTGTATCTCTCTCAGACTGGTACCTGTACAGGTGTGTGTGTATCTCTCTCAGACTGGTACCTGTACAGGTGGGTGTGTATCTCTCCCAGACTGGTACCTGTACAGCTGGGTGTGTGTATCTCTCTCAGACTGGTACCTGTACAGGTGGGTGTGTATCTCTCCCAGACTGGTATCTGTACAGGTGGGTGTGTATCTCTCCCAGACTGGTACCTGTACCGGTGGGTGTGTATCTCTCTCAGACTGGTACCTGTACAGGTGTGTGTGTATCTCTCTCAGACTGGTACCTGTACAGCTGGGTGTGTGTATCTCTCTCAGACTGGTACCTGTACAGGTGGGTGTGTATCTCTCCCAGACTGGTATCTGTACAGGTGGGTGTGTATCTCTCTCAGACTTGTACCTGTACAGGTGGGTGTGTATCTCTCTCAGACTGGTATCTGTACAGGTGGGTGTGTATTTCTCTCAGACTTGTACCTGTACAGGTGGGTGTGTATCTCTCTCAGACTGGTACCTGTACAGGTGGGAGTGTGTATCTCCCAGACTGGTACCTGTACAGGTGTGTGTGTATCTCTCTCAGACTGGTACCTGTACAGGTGGGTGTGTATCTCTCTCAGACTGGTACCTGTACAGGTGGGTGTGTGTATCTCCCAGACTGCTACCTGTACAGGTGGGTGTGTGTATCTCTCTCAGACTGGTACCTGTACAGGTGGGTGTGTATCTCTCTCAGACTGGTACCTGTACAGGTGGGTGTGTGTATCTCCCAGACTGCTACCTGTACAGGTGGGTGTGTATCTCTCCCAGACTGCTACCTGTACAGGTGGGTGTGTATCTCTCCCAGACTGGTACCTGTACAGGTGGGTGTGTATCTCCCAGACTGGTACCTGTACAGGTGGGTGTGTGTATCTCTCCCGGACTGGTATCTGTACAGGTGGGTGTGTGTGTATCTCTCAGACTGGTACCTGTACAGGTGGGTGTGTTTCTCTCTCAGACTGGTACCTGTATAGGTGGGTGTGTGTGTATCTCTCCCAGACTGGTACCTGTACAGGTGGGTGTGTGTGTATCTCTCAGACTGGTACCTGTACAGGTGGGTGTGTTTCTCTCTCAGACTGGTACCTGTATAGGTGGGTGTGTGTGTATCTCTCCCAGACTGGTACCTGTACAGGTGGGTGTGTGTATCTCCCAGACTGCTACCTGTACAGGTGGGTGTGTGTCTCTCTCCCAGACTGGTACCTGTACAGGTGGGTGTGTGTCTCTCTCCCAGACTGGTACCTGTACAGGTGGATGTGTGTATCTCTTCCATACTGGTACCTGTACAGGTGGGTGTGTGTATCTCTCCCAGACTGGTACCTGTATAGGTGGGTGTGTGTATCTCTCAGACTGGTACCTGTACAGGTGGGTGTGTGTGTGTATCTCTCAGACTGGTACCTTTACAGGTGGGTGTGTATCTCTCTCAGACTGGTACCTGTACAGGTGGGTGTGTGTATCTCTCAGACTGGTACCTGTACAGGTGGGTGTGTGTATCTCTCCCAGACTGGTACCTGTACAGGTGGGTGTTTGTATCTCTCAGACTGGTATCTGTACAGGTGGGTGTGTATCTCTCCCAGACTGGTACCTGTACAGGTGGGTGTGTATCTCTCTCAGACTGGTACCTGTACAGGTGGGTGTGTGTGTATCTCTCTCAGACTGGTACCTGTACAGGTGGGTGTGTATCTCTCTCAGACTGGTACCTGTATAGGTGGGTGTGTGTATCTCTCAGACTGGTACCTGTACAGGTGGGTGTGTATGTCTCTCTCAGATTCCCAGCATCTGCAGCATTTTGTTCTGTGGACAGAGAATGAGGGCCAGCCCAGCATTTGTTGCCCGTCCCTAACTGCCCTCGAACTCTGCGTGTGGCACGGGCCACTTCAAGGGGGCAGTTAACAGTCGGACCCCCCATTTCTGTGGGGTCTGGAGTCACGTGTAGGCCAGACCGGGGTAAGGGGGGCAGATTTCCCTCCCTGAAGGAGCATTAGTGACCCAGGCGGGGTTTTTAACCACGATCGAGGGTCGTTTCACGGTCACCGTCACCGAGACTGGATCTCAATTCCGGGTTTATTCACTGGATTTAAATTCCACCAGCGGCCGGGGTGGGGTTTGAACCTGTGTCCACCCCCCACCACCCCCCACCCGCCCCCCCGCCCAGATCATCAGCCTGGGCCCCTGGGTCACTAACCCAGTGACATTCCCGCTGCACCACCGGCTCCTCCGGTCTCAGTTTTCATTCCCGTAGAAAAGACCAGGTGAGCCCCAGCCGGAGGACTGTGTACACTTCTGGGCCGTTACACTTTGGGAAGGGCGTTGAGGGACTCGGAGAGGGTGCGGACTGAGGGAGATTTACCAGGACCGGTTCCCGGGGATGAGGGGGTGGTCAGTTCATGTGGAGAGACTGGGAGGAGCCGGGATTGTTCTCCTTAGAGCGGAGAGAAGGTTAAGGGGGAGATTGAATCGAGGCGTTCAGAATCACGAGGGGGTTTGGATCGCGTCAATAAGGAGAAAGTGTTTCCAGTGGGGGGAGGGTGGGTAACCAGAGTGGGGCGGTGGGGGGCGACACAGATTGAAGAGAATCGGTAAAAGATCCAGAGGCAACATGAAGATAAACTATTTTACACAACAAGAGGTTCAGACACAGGATGTGCTGCCTGGTTGGATACTATCCTATCCCAGCCAGGGCTGTCCTGTCCCTCCCACCTGCTGGGATATCACCGGCCCACTGCGCTGAGTGGGGATTTCAGTGTCTCACCGCATCTGCCTGGGGGAGACACACCGCAGCGGGACTGTACAATCCTGGCCATAGTGTCGTATACGCCGTCCCGCGTGCAGAGAGTCCCGCGTGCAGAGAGTCCCGCGTGCGGAGAGTCCCGCGTGCAGAGAGTTCCGCGTGCGGGGTGTCCTGCGTGCGGGGAGTCCCGCGTGCGGGGAGTCCCGCGTGCGAGGAGTCCGGCGTGCGAGGAGTCCCGCGTGCGCGCAGCCCTGTGTGCGCGGTGCCCAGTGTGCGCGCAGCCCCGTATATAGAGTACAGTGCGCTATGATTCCTCAGTAATTTCCAAAAGGGAACTGATGAACCCCGGACGGGTAACGGTTTGAGGCAGAAAGAGTGAGACTAACTGGGTTGCTTTTTCAAAGAGCCAGTATCCACTTGATGGGCTGAATGGCCCCCTCCTGAGCGTTACTGTCCCCCCGATTCCACGATAGCGGCCCGTTAGCTAGCATCATCGCAATGAAGCTCTACACAGGCAGGTCCATGTACAGAGAGCCAGACATTAACCAGACGAACGGTGTATTGCCAGATGCCAGCCGGATTATTGAGGCTCCGAGGGACCAGCGCGTCGAGAGGCAGCACCCGGTAACGTTCCACTGTGTGGTGGAGGTCGACCTCTCTCTGCAGCAGTCCGCCGATGTCCACTGGAAGAAGGATGGGGAGCCCATCGATGAGGCAGACGACGACGACAGCAAGTAAGGCAGGAGGCGGGGAGATGTGGGGACAGAGGGGATGGGGTCGGACAGTGATTTCCACCCTCCCCCCCCCACAACCCCAACACCGGGGTTTACACTGTGTGGTGGGGTGGGGGCGGTGGTGGGTGGGGGGTGCGGCGGTGGGAGGTGGGATCATTCACCTGTCTGCTTTCCCTGTCTAATCGCCCCGACCTCTGAACAGGTATCACATCGCGGACACAGAGCTGAAAATCCAAAGTGTCGGCTACGAAGACGAGGGGATGTACATGTGCGTGGCGGAGACGGAGCTGGACACGGTGATGGGCAGCGCACAGCTCACCGTGCTGGGTAAGTAGCTCCCAGAGACCCCGAATGGGTGTCCCCGCTCCCCCCCCAACCCCCCACGCCTTCAGCCACCTCGAACTTCAGGCCAGCCCTGACTCACAGGCAGCTCTGAAGAAGAGGCAGTTGGGACTGGTAACCCTGGCTATTCCACTCTCTCCACACCGGCTGCCAGACCTGCTGAGTTCTTCCAGCACCTTCTGCAATTCGTTCCCCCGTCTTCGGCTTTTATAAAAGACCGAGAGGCGACCCGATAGAGGTCGATCAGCAGGGGGCCACACCGTGTGTCCGAGACTGTCCTCGAAAACGGTCGGACTGATGAGCGAGGAGCACGGGATGTGAGGTTCAACCACCCCGGGGGAGGAATGGACTTCAGGGCGGCCTCATCCCCCGACGTCGGTCACCATCTGGAATACGTCACTGGCTGGTGTGATGGGTGTGGAGTGACTGCAGGAGGTGACAGAGATAGGGAGGGGTGTAGGGGCTGGAGGAGGTTACAGAGATAGGGAGGGGTGTAGGGGCTGGAGGAGGTTACAGAGATAGGGAGGGGTGTAGGGGCTGGAGGAGGTTACAGAGAAAGGGAGGGGTGTAGGGGCTGGAGGAGGTTACAGAGATAGGGAGGGGTGTAGGGGCTGGAGGAGGTGACAGAGATAGGGAGGGTTGTAGGGAGTTTAGGAGGTTACAGAGATAGGGAGGGGTGTGGGGGCTGGAGGACTTTACAGAGATAGGGAGCGTTGTAGGGGCTGGAGAATGTTACAGAGATAGCGAGGGGTGTAGGGGCTGGAGGAGGTTACAGAGATAGGGTGGGGTGTAGGGTCTGGAGGAGGTGACAGAGATAGGGAGGGTTGTAGGGGCTGGAGGAGGATACAGAGACAGGGAGGGTTGTCGGGGCCGGAGGAGGTTACAGAGACAGGGTGGGTTGTAGGGGCTGGAGGAGCTTACAGAGATAGGGAAGGTTGTAGAGATTGCAAGAGGTTACAGAGATGGGGAAGGTTGTAGGGGCTGGAGGAGGTAACAGAGATGGGGAGGGGTGTAGGGGCTGGAGGACGTTACAGAGGTAGGGAGGGGTGTAGAGACTGGAGGAGGTTACAGAGATAGGGAGGGTTGTAGGGGCTGCAAGAGGTTACAGAGATGGGGAGGGTTGTAGGGGCTGGAGGAGGATACAGAGATAGGGAGGGGTGTAGACGCTGGAGGAGGTTACAGAGATAGGGAGGGGTGTAGGGGCTGGAGGAGGTTACAGAGATAGGGAGGGGTGTAGACGCTGGAGGAGGTTACAGAGATAGGGAGGGGTGTTGGGGCTGGAGGAGGTTACAGAGATAGGGAGGGTTAAAGGAGCTGGAGGAGGTTACAAAGATAGGGAGGGTTGAAGGGGCTGGAGGAGGTTACAGAGATAGGGATGGTTGTAGGGGCTGGAGGAGGTTACAGAGATAGGGAGGGTTGTAGGAGCTGGAGGAGGTTACAGAGATAGGGAGGGTTGTAGGGGCTGGAGGAGGTTACAGAGATAGGGAGGGCTGTAGGGGCTGGAGGAGGTTACAGAGATAGGGAGGGTTGTACCGGCTGGAGGAGTTTACAGAGATAGGGAGGGTTGTTGGGAGTTTTGGAGGTTACAGAGATAGGGAGGGGTGTGGGGGCTGGAGGAGGTTACAGAGATAGGGACGGTTGTAGGGGCTGGAGGAGGATACAGAGACAGGGAGGGTTGTCGGGGCTGGAGGAGGTTACAGAGACAGGGTGGGTTGTAGGGGCTGGAGGAGCTTACAGAGATAGGGAAGGTTGTAGGGGCTGGAGGAGGTAACAGAGATGGGGAGGGGTGTAGAGGCTGGAGGACGTTACAGAGATAGGGAGGGGTGTAGGGGCTGGTGGAGGTTACAGAGATAGGGAGGGGTGTAGGGGCTGGAGGAGGTTACAGAGATAGGGAGGGCTGTAGGGGCTGGAGGTGGTTACAGAGATAGGGAGGGTTGTAGGGGCTGCAAGAGGTTACAGAGATGGGGAGGGTTGTAGGGGCTGGAGGAGGTTACAGAGATAGGGAGGGGTGTAGGGGCTGGAGGAGGATACAGAGATGGGGAGGGGTGTAGGGGCTGGAGGAGGTTACAGAGATAGGGAGGGGTGTAGACGCTGGAGGAGGTTACAGAGATAGGGAGGGGTGTTGGGGCTGGAGGAGGTTACAGAGATAGGGAGGGTTAAAGGAGCTGGAGGAGGTTACAAAGATAGGGAGGGTTGAAGGGGCTGGAGGAGGTTACAGAGATAGGGATGGTTGCAGGGGCTGGAGGAGGTTACAGAGATAGGGAGGGTTCTAGGGGCTGGAGGAGGTTACAGAGATAGGGAGGGTTGTAGGGGCTGGAGCAGGTTACAGAGATAGGGAGGGTTCTAGGAGCTGGAGGAGGTTACAGAGATAGGGAGGGTTGTAGGGGCTGGAGGAGGTTACAGAGATAGGGAGGGCTGTAGGGGCTGGAGGAGGTTACAGAGATAGGGAGGGTTGTACCGGCTGGAGGAGTTTACAGAGATAGGGAGGGTTGTTGGGGCTGGAGAATGTTACAAAGATAGCGAGGGGTGTAGGGGCTGCAGGAGGTTACAGAGATAGGGTGGGGTGTAGGGTCTGGAGCAGGTTACAGAGATAGGGAGGGGTGTAGGGGCTGGAGGAGGTTACAGAGTTAGGGAGCGTTGTAGGGGCTGGAGGAGGTTCCAGAGATAGGGAGGGGTGTAGAGGCTGGAGGAGGTTACAGAGATAGGGAAGGGTGTGGGGGCTGGAGGAGGTTACAGAGATAGGGAGGGGTGTAGGGGCTGGAGGAGGTTACGGAGATGGGGAGTGGTGTAGGGGCTGGAGCAGTTTACCCTGATAGGCAGGGGTGTAGGGGCTGGAGGAGGTTACAGAGGTAGGGAGATTTGTAGGGGCTGGAGGAGGTTACAGAGATAGGGAGGGTTGTAAGGGCTGGAGGTGGTTAAATACATAGGGTGGGGTGTAGGGGGTTGAGGAGGATACAGAGATAGTGACGCTTGTAGGGGCTGGAGGAGGTTACAGAGATAGGGAGGGTTGTAGGGGCTGGAGGAGGTTACAGAGATAGGGAGGGTTGTGGGTTTTGGAGGAGGTTACAGTGATAGGGAGGGTTGTAGGGGCTGGAGGAGGTTACAGAGATAGGGAGGGTTGTAGGTGCTGGAGGAGGTTACAGAGATAGGGAGGGTTGTAGGGGCTGGAGGAGGGTACAGAGATAGGGAGGGTTGTAGGGGCTGGAGGAGTTTACGGTGATAGGGAGGGGTGTAGGGGCTGGAGGAGGTTACGGAGATAGGGAGTGGTGTAGGGGCTGGAGGAGGTTACAGAGATAGGGAGCGGTGTAGGGGCTGGAGGAGGTTACAGAGACAGGGAGGGGTGTAGGTGCTGGAGCAGGTTACAGGGATAGGGAGGGGTGTAGGGGCTGGAGGAGGTTGCAGTGTTAGGGAGGGGAGTATGGGCTGGAGGAGGTTACAGAGATAGGGTGGGTTGTACGGGCTGGAGGAGGTTACAGAGATAGGGAGGGATGTAGGTGCTGGAGGAGGTTCCAGAGATAGGGAGGGTTGTAGGGCTTGGAGATGTTACAGAGATAGGGAGGGTTGTAGGGGATGGAGGAGGTTACAGAGATAGGGAGGGCTGTAGGGGGTGGAGGAGGTTACAGAGATAGTGAGGGGTGTAGGGGCTGCAGTAGTTTGCATAGATAAGGAGGGATGTAGGGGGTGGAGGAGGTTACAGAGATAGGGAGGTTTGTAGGGGCTGGAGGAGGTTACAGAGATAGGGAGGGGTGTAAGGGCTGGAGGTGGTTACAAAGATAGGGAGGGGTGTAGGGGGTTGAGGAGGATATAGAGATAGTGACGCATGTACGGGCTGGAGGACGTTACAGAGATAGGGAGGGTTGTAGGGGCTGGAGGAGGTTACAGTGATAGGGAGGGTTGTAGGGGCTGCAGTAGTTTGCATAGATAAGGAGGGATGTAGGGGGTGGAGGAGGTTACAGAGATAGGGAGGTTTGTAGGGGCTGGAGGAGGTTACAGAGATAGGGAGGGGTGTAAGGGCTGGAGGTGGTTACAAAGATAGGGAGGGGTGTAGGGGGTTGAGGAGGATATAGAGATAGTGACGCATGTACGGGCTGGAGGACGTTACAGAGATAGGGAGGGTTGTAGGGGCTGGAGGAGGTTACAGTGATAGGGAGGGTTGTAGGGGCTGGAGGAGGTTACAGTGATAGGGAGGGTTGTAGGGGCTGGAGGTGGTTACAGATTTAGGGAGAGGTGTAGGCGCTGGAGGGGGTGACAGAGATAGAGAGGGGTGTAGGAGCTGGAGGAGTTTACAGAGATAGGGAGGGTTGTAGGGGCTGGAGGAGGTTACAGAGATAGGGAAGGTTGTAGGGGCTGGAGGAGATTACAGAGACAAGGATCGGTGTAGGGGCTGGAGGAGTTACAGAGATAAGGAGGGTTGTAGGGGCTGCAGGAGGTTACGGAGATAGGGAGGGGTGTAGGGGCTGGAGTAGTTTAGAGAGATAGGGAGGGTTGTTGGGACTGGAGGAGTTTACAGAGATAGGGAGGGTTGTAGGGATTGGACAAGGTTACAGGGTTGGGAGGCGTGTAGGGTCTGGAGAAGGTGACAGAGATACGGAGGGTTGTAGGGGCTGGAGGAGGTAACAGAGATGGTGAGGGGTGTAGAGGCTGGAGGAGGTTACAGAGATAAGGAGGGGTGTAGAGACTGGTGGAGGTTTCAGTGATAGGGAGGGCTGTAGGGGCTGGAGGAGGTTACAGAGATGGGGAGCGGTGTAGGGGCTGGAGGTGGTTACAGAGATAGGGAGGGGTGTAGACGCTGGAAGAGGTTACAGAGATAGGGAGGGGTGTGTTTGGGCTGGAGGAGGTTACAGAGATAGGGACGGTTGTAGGAGCTGGAGGAGGTTACAGAGATTGGGAGCGTTGTAGGGGCTGGAGAATGTTACAGAGATAGCGAGGGGTGTAGGGGCTGGAGGAGGTTACGGAGATAGGGTGGGATGTAGGGTCTGGAGGAGGTTACAGAGATAGGGAGGGGTGTAGGGTCTGGAGGAGGTTACAGAGATAGGGAGCATTTTAGGGGCTGGAGGAGTTTACAGAGATAGGGAGGGTTATAGGGGCTGGAGGAGGTTACAGAGATAGGGAGGGTTGTAGGGGCTGCGGGAGGTTACAGAGATAGGGAGGGCTGTAGGGGCTGGAAGAGGTTACAGAGATAGGGAGGGTTGGGGTTGGAGGAGGTTACAGTGATAGGGAGGGTTGTAGGGGCTGGAGGAGGTTACAGAGATAGGGAGGGTTGTAGGGGCTGGAAGAGTTTACGGTGATAGGAAGGGGTGTAGGGGCTGGAGGAGGTTACGGAGATAGGGAGTGGTGTAGGGGCTGGAGGAGGTTACAGAGATAGGGAGCGGTGTAGGGGCTGGAGGAGGTTACAGAGACAGGGAGGGGTGTAGGGGCTGGTGGAGGTTGCAGTGTCAGGGAGGGGAGTATGGGCTGGAGTAGGTTACAGAGATAGGGAGGGGAGTATGGGCTGGAGTAGGTTACAGAGATAGGGAGGGTTGTAGGGTTGGAGGAGGTTACAGAGATAGGGAGGGGTGTAATGGCTGGAGGTGGTTACATAGATAGGAAAGGGTGTAGTGGGTTGAGGAGGATACAGAGATAGTGACGCTTGTATGGGCTGGAGGAGGTTACAGAGATAGGGAGGGTTGTAGGGGCTGGAAGAGTTTACAGAGATAGGGAGGGTTGGGGTTGGAGGAGGTTACAGTGATAGGGAGGGCTGTAGGGGCTGGAGGAGGTTACAGAGATAGGGAGGGTTGTAGGGGCTGGAGGAGTTTACGGTGATAGGGAGGGGTGTAGGGGCTGGAGGAGGTTGCAGTGTTAGGGAGGGGATTATGGGCTGGAGGAGGTTACAGAAATAGGGAGGGTTGTACGGGCTGGAGGAGGTTACGGAGATAGGGAGGGGTGTAGGTGCTGGAGGAGGTTCCAGAGATAGGGAGGGTTGTAGGGCTTGGAGATGTTACAGAGATAGGGAGGGTTGTAGGTGCTGGAGGAGGTTCCAGAGATAGGGAGGGTTGTAGGGCTTGGAGATGTTACAGAGATAGGGAGGGTTGTAGGAGCTGGAGGAGGTTACAGAGAGAGGGAGGGGTGTAGGTGCTGGAGGAGGTTACAGAGATAGGGAGGGCTGTAGGCGGTGGAGGAGGTTACAGAGATAGTGAGGGGTGTAGGGGCTGCAGTAGTTTGCATAGATAAGGAGGGGTGTAGGGGGTGGAGGGGGTTACAGAGATAGGGAGGTTTATAGGGGCTGGAGGAGGTTACAGAGATAGTGAGGGTTGTAGGGGCTGGAGGAGGTTACAGAGATAGGGAGGGTTGTAGGGGCTGGAGGAGGTTACAGTGATAGGGAGGGTTGTAGGGGCTGGAGGTGGTTACAGATTTAGGGAGAGGTGTAGGCGCTGGAGGGGGTGACCGAGATAGGGAGGGGTGTAGGGGCTAGAAGAGCTTAAATAGATAGGGAGGGGTGTAGGGGTTGGAGGAGGTTACAGAGATAGGGAGGGGTGTAGAGGGTGGAGGAGGTTACAGAGATAGGGTGGGATGTAGGGGCTGGAGGGGGTTACAGAGATACAGTGGGGTGTAGGTGCTGGAGGAGGTTACAGAGATAGGGAGGCTTGTAGGGGCTGGTGGAGGTTACAGAGATAGGGAGGGCTCTAGGTGCTGGAAGAGGTTACAGAGATAGGGAGGGTTGTAGGGGCTGGAGGAGGTTACAGAGATAGGGAGGGGTGTAGGGGGTGGAGGAGGTTACAGAGATAGGGAGGGGTGTAGGGGCTGGAGGAGGTTACAAAGATAGGGAGGGGTGTAGGGGCTGGAGTAGGTTACAGAGATAGGGAGCGTTGTAGGTGCTGGAGAATGTTACAGAGATAGGGAGGGGTGTAGGGGCTGGAGGAGGTGACAGAGATAGGGAGGGTTGTAGGTGCTGGGGGTGGTTACAGAGACATTGAGGGGTGTAGGAGCTGGAGGAGGTTACAGAGATAGAGAGGGGTGTAGTGGCTGGAGGAGGTTACAGAGATAGGTAGGGGTGTAGTGTCTGGAGGAGGTTACAGAGATAGGGAGGGGTGTAGGGCTGGAGGAGGTTACAGAGATAGGGAGGGGTGTAGGGGCTGGGGGATGTTACAGAGATAGGGAGGGGTTTAGGGCTGGAGGAGGTTACAGAGATAGGGAAGGGGTGTAGGGCTGGAGGAGGTTACAGAGATAAGGAGAGGTGTAGTGTCTTGTGGAGGTTACAGAGATAGGGAGGGGTGTAGGGGCTGGAGGAGGTTACCGAGATAGGCAGGGGTGTAGAGGCTGGAGGAGGTTTCAGAGATAGGGACGGTTGTAGGGGCTGGAGGAGGTTACAGAGATAGGGTGCGTTGTAGGGGCTGGAGAACGTTACAGAGATAGGGCGAGGTGTAGGGGCTGGTGGAGGTTACAGAGATAGGGAGTGGTGTAGGGTCTGGTGCAGGTTACAGAGATAGGGAGGGGGGTGGTGTCTGCATGAGGTTACACAGATAAGGAGCGCTGTAGGGGCTGGTGAATGTTACAGAGATAGGGAGGTGTGTAGGGGCTTGAGGAGGTTGCAGAGATAGGGAGGGTGTAGGGGCTGGAGGAGTTTACAGAGATAGGGAGGTGTGTAGGGTCGGAGGAGGTTACAGAGATAGGGAGTGGTGTAGGGTCTGGAGGAGGTTACAGAGATAGGGAGGGTTGTCGGGGCTGGAGAAGGTTTCAGAGATAGGGAGGGGTGTAGGGGCTGAAGGATGTTACAGAGATAGGGAGGGGTGTAGGGGCTGGAGTAGTTTAGAGACATAGGGAGGGTTGTAGGGAGTGGAGGAGGTTACAGAGATAGGGAGGGTTGTAGGGTTTGGACGAGGTTACAGAGATAGGGAGGAGTGTAGGGTCTGGAGGAGGTGACAGAGATAGTGAGGGGTGTATGGGCTGGAGGAGGTTACAGAGATAAGGCGGGGTTGTAGGGGCTGTAGGAGGTTACAGAGACAGCGAGGGGTGTAGGGGCTGGAGGAGGTTACAGAGATAGGGAGGGTTGTAGGGGCTGGAGGAGCTTACAGAGATAGAGAAGGTTTTAGGGATTGCAAGAGGTTACAGAGATGGGGAGGGTTGTAGGGGCTGGAGGAGGTAACAGATGGGGAGGGGTGTAGAGGCTGGAGGAGGTTACAGAGATAGGGAGGGGTGTAGAGACTGGAGGAGGTTACAGAGATAGGGAGGGCTGTATGGGCTGGAGGAGGTTACAGAGATAGGGAGGGTTGTAGGGGCTGCAAGAGTTTACAGAGATGGAGAGGGTTGTAGGGGCTGGAGGAGGTTACAGAGATAGGGAGGGGTGTAGAGACTGGAGGAGGTTACAGAGATAAGGAGGGCTGTAGGGGCTGGAGGAGGTTACAGAGATAGGGAGGGGTGTAGAGACTGGAGGAGGTTACATAGATAGGGAGGGTTGTAGGGGCTGGAGGAGGATACAGAGATGGGCAGGGGTGTAGGGGCTGGAGGAGGTTACAGAGATAGGGAGGGGTGTAGATGCTGGAGGAGGTTACAGAGATAGGGAGGGGTGTAGATGCTGGAGGAGGTTACAGAGATAGGGAGGGGTGTAGGGGCTGGAGGAGGTTACAGAGATAGGGAGGCGTGTAGGGACTGGAGGAGTTTACAGAGGTATGGAGGGGTGTCGGGGCTGGAGCAGTTTACTGAGATAGGGAGGGGTGTAGGGGCTGTAGGAGGTTACAGAGATAGGGAGGGGTGTAGGGGCTGGAGCAGTTTACAGTGATAGGGAGGGGTGTAGCGGCTGGAGGAGGTTACAGACACAGGGAGGGGTGTAGGTGCTGGATCAGGTTACAGGGATACGGAGGGTTGTAGGGGCTGGATGAGGTTGCAGAGTTAGGGAGGGGAGTATGGGTTGGTGGAGGTTACAGAGTTAGGGAGGGGTGTAGGGGCTGGAGGAGGTTACAGAGATAGGGAGGGTTGTAGAGTCTGGAGGAGGTTACAGAGATAGGGAGGGGTGTAGCGGCTGGAGGAGGTTACAGAGATAGGGAGGGTGTAGGGGCTGGAGGAGGTTACAGAGATAGGGAGGGGTGTAGAGGCTGGAGGAGGTTACAGAGATAGGAAGGGGTGTAGGGGCTGGATGAGTTTAGAGAGATAGCGAGGGATGTAGGGGTGGAGGAGGATACAGAGATAGGAGGCTTGTAGGGCTGGAGGAGGTTACAGAGATAGGGAGGGTTGTCGGAGCTGGAGGAGGTTACAGAAATTGGGAGGGTTGTAGGGGCTGGAGGACGTTACAGATTTAGGGAGGGGTGTAGGGGCTGGAGGAGGTGACAGAGATAGGGAGGGTTGTACGTGCTGGAGGTGGTTACAGAGACAGGGTGGGGTGCAGGGGCTGGAGGAGGTTACAGAGATAGGGAGGGGTGTAGGTGCTGGAGGAGGTTACAGAGATTGGGACGGGTGTAGGGGCTGGAAGAGGTTACCGGGGTAGGGAGGTTTGTATGGGCCGGAGGAGTTTCCTTAGATAGGGAGGGGTGTAGAGTGTGGTGGAGGTTACAGAGATAGGGAGGGGTGTTGGGGCTGGAGGTGGTTACAGAGAAAGGGAGGGGTGTAGGGGCTGGAGGAGGTTACAGAGATAGGGAGTGTGTAGGTGCTGGAGGAGGTTACAGAGATAGGGAGGGTTGTAGGGGCTGGAGGAGGTTACAGAGATAGGGAGGGGTGTATGGGCTGGCGGAGGTTACAGAGATAGGGAGGTGTGTAGGAGCTGGAGGAGGTTACAGAGATAGGGAGGGTTGTAGGGGCTGTAGAAGGTTACAGAGATAGGTTGGGGTGTAGGGGCTGGAGTAGTTTAGAGAGATCGGGAGGTTTGTAGGGACTGGAGGAGTTTACAGAGATAGGGAGGGTTGTAGGAACTGGACGAGGTTACAGAGATATGGAGTGGTTTAGGGGCTGGAAGAGTTTACTGAGATAGGGAGGGTTGTAGGGCTGGAGGAGGTTACAGAGATAGGTAGGGGTGTAGTGTCTGGACGAGGTTACAGAGATAGGGAGGGGTGTAGGGCTGGAGGAGGTTACAGAGATAGGGAGGGGTGTAGGGCTGGAGGAGTTACAGAGATTGGGAGGGGTGTAGTGTCTGGTGGAGGTTACAGAGATAGGGAAGGGTGTAGGGGCTGCAGGTGGTGACCGAGATAGGCAGGGGTGTAGAGGCTGGATGAGGTTTCAGAGATAGGGACGGTTGTAGGAGCTGGAGAACGTTACAGAGATAGGGGGAGGTGTAGGGGCTGGAGGAGGTTACAGAGATAGGGAGTGGTGTAGGGTCTGGAGTAGGTTACAGAGATAGGGAGGGGTGTGGGGTCTGCATGAGGTTACAGAGATAAGGAGCGCTGTAGGGGCTGGTGAATGTTACAGAGATAGGGAGGGGTGTAGGGCCTGGAGGAGGTTACAGAGATAGGGAGGGGTGTAATGGCTGGAGGAGGTTAAAGAGATATTGACAGTTGTAGGGGTTGGAGGAGGTTACAGAGTTAGGGAGCGTTGTAGGGACTGGAGAATGTTACAGACATAGGGATAGGTGTAGGGGCTGGAGGAGGTTACAGAGATAGGGAGGGGTGTAGGGCCTGGAGGAGGTTACAGAGATAGGGAGGGTTGTAGGTTCTGGAGGAGGTTAATGAGATTGGGAGCGTTGTAGGGGCTGGAGAATGTTACAGAGATAGGGAGGGGGGTCGGGGCTGGAGGTGACTACAGAGATGGGGAGGGTGTAAGCACTGGAGGAGGTTACAGAGATAGGGAGGGTTTTAGCGGCTGGAGGAGGTTACAGAGAAAGGGAGGGGTGTAGGGTCTGGAGGAGGTTACAGAGATAGGGAGGGTTGTCGGGGCTGGAGGATGTTACAGAGATAGGGAGGGGTGTAGGTGCTGGAGGAGGTTACAGAGATAGGGAGGGGTGTAGTGTCTGGAGGAGGTTACAGAGATAGGGAGGGGTGTAGGGCTGGAGGAGTTTACAGAGATAGGGAGGGGTGTAGGGTCTGGAGGAGGTTACAGAGATAGGGAGGGTTGTCGGGGCTGGAGGAGGTTACAGAGATAGGGAGGGGTGTATGGGCTGGAGGAGGTTACAGAGATAGGGAAGGGTCTAGGGGTTGGAGGAGGTTACAGAGATAGGGAGGGGTGTAGGGGCTGGAGGAGGTTACAGAGATAGGGTGGGTTGTAGGGGCTGCAGGAGGTTTCAGAGATAGGGAGCTTTGTAGGGGCTGGAGAATGTTACAGAGATAGGGCGAGGTGTAGGGGCTGGAGGATGTTACAGAGATCGGGAGGGGTGTAGGGTCTGGAGGAGGTTACAGAGTTAGTGAGGGGTGTAGGGTCTGCAGGAGGTTACAGAGATAGGGAGGGGTGTAGTGGCTGGAGGAGGTTACAGAGATACGGAGGGGTGTAGGGGCTGGAGGAGGTTACAGAGATAGGGAGGGGTGTAGGGGCTGGAGGAGGTTACAGAGATAGGGAGGGGTGTAGGGGCTGGAGGAGGTTACAGAGATAGGGAGGGGTGTTTGGGCTGGAGGAGGTTACAGAGATTGGGAGGGTTGTAGGAATTGGACGAGGTTACAGAGATAGGGAGGGATGTAGGGGCTGGAGGAGGTTACAGAGATAGGGAGGGTTGTCGGGACTGGAGGAAGTTACAGAGATAGGGAGTGGTGTAGGGTCTGGAAGATTTTACTGAGATAGGGAGTGTTGTAGGGCTGGAGGAGGTTACAGAGATAGGGAGGGGTGTAGGGGCTGGAGGAGGTTACAGAGATAGGGAGGGGTGTAGTGTCTGGAGGAGGTTACAGAGATAGGGAGGGGTGTAGGGCTGGAGCAGTTACAGAGATAGGGAGGGGTGTAGGGTTGGAGGACGTTACAGAGATAGGGAGTGGTGTAGGGTCTGGAGGAGGTTACAGAGATAGGGAGGGTTGTCGGTGCTGGAGGATGTTACAGAGATAGGGAGGGGTGTAGGGTCTGTAGGAGGTTACAGAGATAGGGAGGGGTGTAGGGGCTGGAGGAGGTTTCAGAGATAGGGAGCGTTGTAGGGGCTGGGGGACGTTACAGTGATAGGGAGGGGTGTAGGTGCTGGAGGAGGTTACTGAGATAGGGAGGGCTGTAGGGGCTGGAAGAGGTTACAGAGATAGGGAGGGGTGTAGGGGCTGGAGGAGGTTATAGAGATAGGGTGGGTTGTAGGGGCTGGAGGAGGTTAGAGAGATAGGGAGGGTTGTAGGAGCTGGAGGAGTTTACAGAGATAGGGAGGTTTGTAGGGGCTGGAGGAGGTTACATTGATAGGGTGGGCTGTAGGGGCTGGAGGAGGTTACAGAGATCGGGAGGGTTATAGGGGCTGGAGGATTTTGCAGAGATAGGGAGGGTTATATGGGCTGGAGGAGGTTACAGAGATAGGGAGGGCTGTAGGGGCTGGAGGAGGTTGCAGAGATAGGGACGGTTTTAGGGACTGGAGGAGGTTACAGAGATAGGGAGGGTTATAGGGGCTGGAGGAGGTTACAGAGATAGGGAGGGTTGTAGGGTGTTTAGGAGGTTACAGAGATAGGGAGGGGTGTGGGGGCTGGAGGAGGTTACAGAGATAGGGACGGTTGTAGGGGCTGGAGGAGGTTACAGCGATAGGGAGGGTTGTAGGGTTTGGAGAATGTTACAGAGATAGCGGGGGGTGTAGGAGCTGGAGGAGGTTACAGAGATAGGGTGGGGTGTAGGGTCTGGAGGAGATTACGGAGATAGGGAGGGGTGTAGGTGCTGGAGGAGGTTACAGAGATAGGGAGGGGTGTAGGGTCTGGAGGAGGTTACAGAGATAGGGAGCGTTATAGGGGCTGGAGATTGTTACAGAGATCGGGAGGGGTGTCGGGGCTAGAAGAGTTTACTGAGATTGGGGGGGTTGTAGGGGCTGGAGGAGGTTACAGAGATAGGGAGTGGTGTAGGGGCTGGAGGAGGTTACAGAGATAGGTAGGGGTGTTGGGGCTGGAGGAGGTTACAGAGATAGGGAGTGGTGTAGGGGCTGGAGGAGGCTACAGAGGTATGGAGTGGTGTAGGGGCTGGAGGAGGTTACTGAGATAGGGAGGGTTGTAGGGGCTGGAGGAGGTTACAGAGATAGGGAGGGTTGTAGGGGCTGGAGGAGGTTACAGACAGAGGGAGGGGTGTAGGTGCTGGATCAGTTTACAGGGATACGGAGGGTTGTAGGGGCTGGATGAGGTTGCAGAGTTAGGGAGGGGAGTATGGGCTGGAGGAGGTTACAGAGATAGGGAGTGTTGTAGGGGCTGGAGGAGGTTACAGACTCAGGGAGGGGTGTAGGTGCTGGATCAGGTTGCAGGGATACGGAGGGTTGGAGGGGCTGGATGAGGTTGCAGAGTTAGGGAGGGGAGTATGGGCTGGAGGAGATTACAGAGATAGGAAGTGTTGTAGGGGCTGGAGGAGGTTACAGAGATAGGGTGTTGTGTAGGTGCTGGAGGAGGTTCCAGAGATAGGGAGGGTTGTAGGGTTTGGAGATATTACAGAGATAGGGAGGGTTGTAGGGGCTGGAGGTGGTTACAGAGATAAGGAGGGGTGTAGGTGCTGGAGGAGGTTACAGAAATAGGGAGGGCTGTAGGGGGTGGAGGAGGTTACAGAGATAAGGAGGGTTGCAGGGGCTGGAGGAGGTTACAGTGATCGGGAGGGTTGTAGGGGCTGGAGGTGGTTACAGAGATAGGGAGGGGTGCAGGGGCTGGAGGAGGTTACAGAGATAGGGAGGGCCTTAGGGGGTGGAGGAGGTTACAGAGATAGGGAGGGTTGCAGGGGCTGGAGGAGGTTACAGTGATCGGGAGGGTTGTAGGGGCTGGAGGTGGTTACAGAGATAGGGAGGGGTGCAGGGGCTGGAGGAGGTTACAGAGATAGGGAGGGGTGTAGGGGCTGGATGGGGTTACAGCGATAGAGAGGGGTGTAGGTGCTGGAGGAGGTTACAGAGACAAGGAGGGTTGTAGGAGCTGGAGGAGGTTACAGAGATAGGGAGGGTTGTAGGGATTGCAAGAGGTTACAGAGATGGGGAGGGTTGTAGGGGCTGGAGGAGGTAACAGATGGGGATCGGTGTAGAGGCTGGAGGAGGTTACAGAGATAGGGAGGGCTGTAGGGGCTGGAGGAGGTTGCAGAGATAGGGACGGTTTTAGGGACTGGAGGAGGTTACAGAGATAGGGAGGGTTATAGGGGCTGGAGGAGGTTACAGAGATAGGGAGGGTTGTAGGGTGTTTAGGAGGTTACAGAGATAGGGAGGGGTGTGGGGGCTGGAGGAGGTTACAGAGATAGGGACGGTTGTAGGGTTTGGAGAATGTTACAGAGATAGCGGGGCGTGTAGGAGCTGGAGGAGGTTACAGAGATAGGGAGGGGTGTAGGGTCTGGAGGAGATAACAGAGATAGGGAGCGTTATAGGGGCTGGAGATTGTTACAGAGATAGGGAGGGGTGTAGGGGCTGGGGGAGGTTACAGAGTTAGTGTGGTGTGTAGGGGCTGGAAGAGTTTAGTGAGATAGGAGGGTTGTAGGGCTGGAGGAGGTTACAGAGATAGGTAGGGGTGTAGTGTCTGGAGGAGGTTACAGAGATAGGTAGGGGTGTAGGGCTGGAGGAGTTACAGAGATATGGAGGGGTGTAGTGTCTGGTGGAGGTTACAGAGATAGGGAGGGGTGTAGGGGCTGGAGGAGGTTACAGAGATAGGCAGGGGTGTAGATAATGGAGGAGGTTTCATGATAGGGACAGTTGTAGGGGCTGGAGTAGGTTACAGAGATTGGGAGCGTTGTAGGGGCTGGAGAACGTTACAGAGATAGGGGGAGGTGTAGGGGCTGGAGGAGGTTACAGAGATAGGGAGTGGTGTAGGGTCTGGAGGAGGTTACAGAGATAGGGAGGGGTGTGGGGTCTGCATGAGGTTACAGAGTTAAGGAGCGCTGTAGGGGCTGGTGAATGTTACAGAGATAGGGAGGGGTGTTGGGGCTGGAGGAGGTGACAGAGATAGGGAGGGGTGTAGGTGCTGTAGGAGGTTACAGAGATAGTGAGGGGTGTAGGGGCTGGAGGAGCTTACAGAGATAGGGAAGGTTGTAGGGATTGCAAGAGGTTACAGAGATGGGGAGGGTTGTAGGGGCTGGAGGAGGTAACAGATGGGGAGGGGTGTAGAGACTGGAGGAGGTTACAGAGATAGGGAGGGCTGTATGGGCTGGAGGAGGTTACAGATATAGGGAGGGTTGTAGGGGCTGCAAGAGTTTAAAGAGCTGGAGAGGGTTGTAGGGGCTGGAGGAGGTTACAGAGATGGGCAGGGGTGTAGGGGCTGGAGGAGGTTACAGAGATAGGGAGGGGTGTAGATGCTGGAGGATGTTACAGAGATAGGGAGGGGTGTAGGGGCTGGAGGAGGTTACAGAGATAGGGAAGGTTGAAGGGGCTGGAGGAGGTTGCAGAGATAGGGAGGGTTTTAGGGGCTGGAGGAGGTTACAGAGATAGGGAGGGTTATAGGGGCTGGAGGAGGTTACAGAGATAGGGAGGGTTATAGGGGCTGGAGGAGGTTACAGAGATAGGGAGGGGTGTAGGGGCTGGAGGAGGTTGCAGAGATAGGGAGGGTTTCAGGGGCTGGAGGAGGTTACAGAGATAGGGAGGGTTATAGGGGCTGGAGGAGGTTACAGAGATAGGGAGGAGTGTAGGGGCTGGAGGAGGTTGCAGAGATAGGGAGGGTTTTAGGGGCTGGAGGAGGTTACAGAGATAGGGAGGGTTATAGGGGCTGGAGGAGGTTACAGAGATAGGGAGGGGTGTGGGGGCTGGAGGAGGTTACTGAGATAGGGACGGTTGTAGGGGCTGGAGGAGGTTACAGCGATAGGGAGGGTTGTAGGGTTTGGAGAATGTTACAGAGATAGCGGGGGGTGTAGGAGCTGGAGGAGGTTACAGAGATAGGGTGGGGTGTAGGGTCTGGAGGAGGTTACAGAGATAGGGAGCGTTATAGGGGCTGGAGATTGTTACAGAGATAGGGAGGGGTGTAGGGGCTTGAAGAGTTTACTGAGATAGGGAGGGTTGTAGGGGGCTGGAGGAGGTTACAGAGATAGGGAGTGGTGTAGGGGCTTGAGGAGGTTACAGAGATAGGGTGTGGTGTAGGGGCAGGAGGAGTTTATAGAGGTATGGAGTGGTGTAGGGGCTGGAGGAGGTTACTGAGATAGGGAGGGTTGTAGGGGCTGGAGGAGGTTACAGAGATAGTGAGGGCTGCAGGGGCTGGAAGAGGTTACAGAGATAGGGAGGGGTGTAGGGGCTGGAGGAGGTTACAGTTAAAGGGAGTGGTGTAGGGGCTGGAGGAGGTTACAGAGATAGGGAGTGGTGTTGGGGCTGGAGGAGTTTACAGAGGTATGGAGTGGTGTAGGGGCTGGAGGAGGTTACTGAGATAGGGAGGGGTGTAGGGGCTGGAGGAGGTTACAGAGATAGGGAGGGGTGTAGGGGCTGGAGGAGGTTACAGAGATAGGGAGGGTTGTAGGGGCTGGAGCAGGTTACAGACACAGGGAGGGGTGTAGGTGCTGGATCAGGTTACAGGGATACGGAGGGTTGTAGGGGCTGGATGAGGTTGCAGAGTTAGGGAGGGGAGTATGGGCTGGAGGAGATTACAGAGATAGGAAGTGTTGTAGGGGATGCAGGAGGTTCCAGAGATAGGGAGTGTTGTAGGGTTTGGAGATATTACAGAGATAGGGAGTGTTGTAGGGGCTGGAGGTGGTTTCAGAGATAGGGAGGGGTGTAGGTGCTGGAGGAGGTTACAGAGATAGGGAGGGCTGTAGGGGGTGGAGGAGGTTACAGAGATAGGGAGGGTTGCAGGGGCTGGAGGAGGTTACAGTGATCGGGAGGGTTGTAGGGGCTGGAGGTGATTACAGAGATAGGGAGGGGTGCAGGGGCTGGAGGAGGTTACATAGATAGGGAGGGCTGTGGGGGGTGGAGGAGGTTACAGAGATAGGGAGGGTTTCAGGGGCTGGAGGAGGTTACAGTGATCGGGAGGGTTGTAGGGGCTGGAGGTGGTTACCGAGATAGGGAGGGGTGCAGGGGCTGGAGGAGGTTACAGAGATAGGGGTGTAGGGGCTGGAGGGGGTTACAGAGATAGGGAGGGGTGTAGGGGCTGGAGGGGGTTACAGCGATAGAGAGCGGTGTAGGTGCTGGAGGAGGTTACATAGACAAGGAGGGTTGTAGGAGCTGGAGGAGGTTACAGAGATAGGGAGGGTTGCAGGGGCTGGAGGAGGTTACAGAGATAGGGAGGGTTGTAGGGGCTGGAGGAGGTTACAGAGATAGGGAGGGGTGTAGGGGCTGGAGGAGGTTACTGAGATAGGGAGGGGTGTACGGGCTGGAGGAGGTTACAGAGATAGGGAGAGTTGTAGGGATTGGACGAGGTTACAGAGATAGGGAGGGGTGTCGGGGCTGGAGGAGGTTACTGAGATAGGGAGGGGTGTAGGGGCTGGAGGAGGTTACAGAGATAGGGAGGGTTGTCGGGACTGGAGGAAGTTACAGAGATAGTTAGGGGTGTAGGGGCTGGAGGAGTTACAGAGATAGGGAGGGGTGTAGTGTCTGGTGGAGGTTACAGAGATAGGGAGGGGTGTAGGGGCTGGAGGAGGTTACAGAGATAGGCAGTTGTGTAGAGGATGGAGGAGGTTTTAGAGATAGGGACGGTTGTAGGGGCTGGAGTAGGTTACAGAGATAGGGAGCGTTGTAGGGGCTGGAGAACGTTACAGAGATAGGGGGAGGTGTAGGGGCTGGAGGAGGTTACAGAGATAGGGAGTGGTGTAGGGTCTGGAGGAGGTTACAGAGATAGGGAGGGGTGTAGGGTCAGAGGAGGTTACAGAGATAGGGAGTGGTGTAGGGTCTGGAGGAGGTTACAGAGATAGGGAGGGTTGTCGGGGCTGGAGGAGGTTACAGAGATAGGGAGAGTTGTCGGGACTGGAGGAAGTTACAGAGATAGAGAGGGGTGTAGTGGCTGGAGGAGGTTACAGAGATAGGGAGAGGTGTAGGGGCTGGAGGAGGTTAAATAGATTGGGAGGGGTGTAGGGGCTGGAGGCGGTTACAGAGATAGGGAGTATTGTATGGACTGGAGAATGTTATAGAGATAGGGAGGCGTGTAGGGGCTGGAGGAGTTTACAGAGATAGGGAGGGTGTAGGGGCTGGAGGAGGTTACAGGGATAGAGAGGGGTGTAGGGGCTGGAAGAGGTTACAGAGAGAGGGAGGGTTGTAGGGGTTGGAGGAGGTTACAGAGATAGGTAGGGGTGTAGGTGCTGGAGGAGGTTACAGAGATAGGGATTGGTGTAGGTGCTGGAGGAGGTTACAGAGATAGGGAGGGTTGTAGGGGCTGGAGGAGGTTACAGAGAAAGGGAGGGGTGTAGGGGCTGGAGGAGGTTACAGAGAAAAGTAGGGGTGTAGGTTCTGGAGGAGTTTACAGAGATAGGGAGGGTTGTCGTGGCTGGAGGAGGTTACAGAAATAGGGAGGGGTGTTGGGGCTGGAGGAGGTTACAGAGATTGGGAGGGTTGTAGGGGCTGGAGGTGGTTACAGATTTAGGGAGGGGTTTAGGGGCTGGAGGAGGTGACAGAGATAGGGATTGGTGTAGGTGCTGGAGGTGGTTACAGAGATAGAGAGGGGTGTAGGGGCTGGAGTAGGTTACAGAGATAGGGAGGGGTGTAGTGTCTGGAGGAGGTTACAGATTTAGGAAAAGGTCTAGGGGCTCTAGGAGGTTACAGAGAGAGGGAGGGTTGTACGGGCTGGTGGAGTTTACAGGGATAGGGAGGGGTGTAGGGGCTGGAGGAGGTTACAGAGATAGGGAGGGGTGTAATGGCTGGAGGAGGTTAAAGAGATATTGACAGTTGTAGGGGTTGGAGGAGGTTACAGAGTTAGGGAGCGTTGTAGCGACTGGAGAATGTTACAGACATAGGGATAGGTGTAGGGGCTGGAGGAGGTTACAGAGATAGGGAGGGGTGTAGGGTCTGGAGGAGGTTACAGAGATAGGGAGGGTTGTAGGTTCTGGAGGAGGTTAATGAGATTGGGAGCGTTGTAGGGGCTGGAGAATGTTACAGAGATAGGGAGGGGGGTCAGGGCTGGAGGAGGTTACAGAGATGGGGAGGGTGTAAGCACTGGAGGAGGTTACAGAGATAGGGAGGGGTTTAGCGGCTGGAGGAGGTTACAGATATAGGGCGGGTTTAGGGGCTGGTGAAGGTTACAGAGATCGGGAGGGTGTAGGAGCTGGAGGAGGTTACAGAGAAAGGGAGGGGTGTAGGGTCTGGAGGAGGTTACAGAGATAGGGAGGGTTGTCGGGGCTGGAGGAGGTTACAGAGATAGGGAGGGTTGTAGGGGCTGGAGGAGGTTTCAGAGATAGGTACGGTTGTAGGGGCTGGAGGAGGTTACAGAGATAGGGAGCGTTGTAGGGGCTGGAGGATGTTACAGAGATCGGGAGTGGTGTAGGGTCTGGAGGAGGTTACAGAGTTAGTGAGGGCTGTAGGGTCTGCAGGAGGTTACAGAGATAAGGAGCGTTGTAGGGTCTGGAGAATGTTACAGAGATAGGGAGGGGCGTAGTGGCTGGAGGAGGTTACAGAGATTGGGAGGGTTGTAGGAATTGGACAAGGTTACAGAGATAGGTAGGGGTGTAGTGTCTGGAGGAGGTTACAGAGATAGGGAGGGGTGTAGGGCTGGAGGAGTTACAGAGATAGGCAGGGGTGTAGAGGCTGGAGGAGGTTTCAGAGATAGGGACGGTTGTAGGGGCTGGAGGAGGTTTCACAGATCGGGAGAGGTGTAGGGGCTGGTGGAGTTTACAGAAATAGGGAGGGTTGTAGGGGCTGAACGAGGTTACAGAGATCGTTAGGGTTGTAGGGGCTGGAGGAGGTTATAGAGGTAGGGAGGGTTGTAGACGCTGTTGGAGATTACAGAGATTGGGAGGGGTGTAGGGGCTGGAGGAGGTTACATAGATAAGGAGGGGAGTAGGGGCTGGAGCAGGTTACAGAGATAGGGAGGGTTTTAGGGTCTGGAGGATGTTACAGAGATAGGGAGGGATGGAGGGGCTGAAGGAGATTAGAGAGATAGGGAGGGGTGTAGGGGCTGGAGGAGGTTACAGGGATAGTGAGGGGTGTAGGGGCTGGAGGAGGTTACAGAGATAAGGTGGGTTGTAGGGTCTGGAGGAGGTTACAGAGATAGGGAGGGGTGTACGTGCTGGAGGATGTTACAGAAATAGGGAGGGGTGTAGGTGCTGGAGGAGGTTACAGAGATAGGGAGGGTGGTAAGGGGTTGGGGGAGGTTACAGAGATAGGGAGGGGTGTAGGGGCTGGAGGGAGTTACAGAGATAGGGAGGAGTGTACGGGCTGGAGGAGGTTACAGAGATACAGAGGGGTGTAGGGGCTGGAGGAGGGTTACAGAGATAGGGAGGGTTGTAGGGGCTGGAGGAGGTTACAGAGATAGGGAGGGGTGTAGGGGCTGGAGGAGGTTACAGAGATAGGGAGGGGTGTAGTGGCTGGAGGAGGTTACAGAGATAGGGAGGGGTGTAGGGGCTGGAGGCGGTTACAGAGATAGGGAGGGTGTAGGGGCTGGAGGAGGTTACAGAGATAGGGAGGGGTGTAAGGGCTGGAGGAGGTTACAGAGATAGGGAGGGTGTAGGGGCTGGAGGAGGTTCCAGAGATAGGGAGGGTGTAGTGGCTGGAGGAGGTTACAGAGAAAGGGAGGGGTGTAGGGTCTGGAGGAGGTTACAGAGATAGGGAGGGTTTTCGTGGCTGGAGGAGGTTACACAGATAGGGAGGGATGTAGGGCCTGGAGGATGTTACAGAGATATGGAGGGGTGTGGTGGCTGGAGGAGGTTACAGAGATAGCGAGAGGTGTAGGGGCTGGGGGATGTTACAGAGATAGGGAGTGCTGTAGGGTCTGGAGGAGGTTACAGAGATAGGGAGGGGTGTAGACGCTGGATGAGTTTACAGAAATAGGGAGGAGTGTAGGGCCTCGAGGAGGTTACAGAGATAGGGTGGGTTGTAGGGGCTGGAGCAGGTTCCAGAGATACGGAGGGGTGTAGGCGCTGGAGGAGCTTACAGAGATAGGGAGGGTTGTAGGGGCTGCAAGAGGTTACAGAGATTGTGAGGGTTGTAGGGGCTGGAGGAGGTTACAGAGGTAGGGAGGAGTGTAGAGGCTGGAGGAGTTTACAGAGATAGGGAGGGGTGTAGGGGCTGTTGGAAGTTACAGAGATAGGGATGGTGTTAGGGGCTGGAGGAGGTTACAGAAATAGGGAAGGTTGTACGGATGATGCAGTTTGCAAAGATAGGGAGGGGTGTAAGGGCTGGAGGAGGTTACAGAGATAGGGAGGGTGTAGGGGCTGGAGGAGGTTACAGAGATAGGGAGGGTGTAGTGGCTGGAGGAAGTTACAGAGAAAGGGAGGGGTGTAAGGTCTGGAGGAGGTTACAGTGATAGGGAGGGTTGTCGGGGCTGGAGGAGGTTACACAGATAGGGAGGGATGTAGGGGCTGGAGGATGTTAAAGAGGTAGGGAGGGGTGTAGGGGCTGGAGGAGGTTACAGAGGTAGGGAGGGGTGTAGGGGCTGGAGGAGGTTACAGAGATAGGGAGGGGTGTAGGGGCTGGAGGAGTTTACAGTTATAGGGAGGGGTGTAGGGGGCTGGAGCAGGTTACAGTGATAGGGAGGGGTGTAGGGGCTGGAGAAGTTTACAGAGATAGGGAAGGGTGTAGGGGGCTGGAGCAGGTCACAGTGATAGGGAGGGGTGTAGGGGCTGGAGGAGGTGACATTGGTAGGGAGGGTTGTAGGGACTGGCGGAGGTTACTGAGGTAGTGAGGGTTATAGGTGCTGGAGCAGTTTACACTGATAAGGAGGTGTGTAGGGGCTGGAGGAGGTTACAGAGATAGGGAGAGTTGTAGGGGCAGGAGGAGGTTACAGAGATAGGGAGAGTTGGAGGGGCAGGAGGAGGTTACAGAGATAGGGAAGGTTGTAGGGAGTTTATGATGTTACAGAGATAGGGAGGGGTGTAGGGAGTTTATGATGTTAGAGAGATAGGGAGGGGTGTAGGGCCTCGAGGAGGTTACAGAGATAGGGAGTGTTGTAGGGGCTGGAGGAGATTACAGAGATTGGGAGAGTTGTAGGGGCAGGAGGAGGTTACAGAGCTAGGGAAGGTTGTAGGGAGTTTATGGTGTTACAGAGATAGGGAGGGGCGTACGGGCTGGAGGAGGTTACAGATATAGGGAGGGGTGTAGGGGCTGGAGGAGGTTACAGAGATAGGGAGGGTTGTAGGGGCTGGAGGAGGTTACAGAGATAGGGAGGGTTTTAGGGTCTGGAGGATGTTACAGAGATAGGGAGGGGTGGAGGGGCTGGTGGAATTTACAGAGATAGGGAGGGTTGTAGGGGCTGCAAGAGGTTACAGAGATAGTGAGGGTTGTAGGGGGCTGGAGTAGGTTACAGAGATAGGGAGGGATGTAGGGGCTGGAGGATGTTACAGAGATAGGGAGGGGTGTAGGGGCTGGAGGAGGTTACAGAGATAGGGACGGGTGTAGGGTCTGGGGGATGTTACAGAGATAGGGAGGGCTGTAGTTGCTGGAGGAGTTTTCAGAGATAGGGAGGTGTGTAGGGCCTCGAGGAGGTTACAGAGAAAGGGTGGGTTGTAGGTGCTCGAGGAGGTTACAGATGTAGGGAGGGTTGTAGGGGCTGGAGGAGGTTACAGAGACGGGGAGGTTGTAGGGGCTGGAGGAAGTTATAGAAATAGGGATGTTTGTAGGGGCTGGAGGAGGTTACAGAGGTAGGGAGGGGTGTAGGGGCTGGAGGAGATTACAGAGATAGGGAGAGTTGTAGGGGCTGGAGGAGGTTACAGAGATAGGGAGGGGCGTAGGGGCTGGAGGAGGTTACAGAGATAGGAAGGGTTGTAGGGTGCTGGAGGAGGTTACAGATATAGGGAGGGGTGTAGGGGCTGGAGGAGGTTACAGAGATAGGGAGGGTTTTAGGGGCTGGAGTAGGTTACAGAGATAGGGAGAGTTGTAGGGGCAGGAGGTGGTTACAGAGATAGGGAGATTGTAGGGGCAGGAGGTGGTTACAGAGATAGGGAGGGGTGAGGGGGTTGGAGGAGGTTACAGAGATATGGAGGTGTGTAGGGGCTGGAGGAGGTTACAGAGATACGGAGAGTTGTAGGGGCAGGAGGTGGTTACAGAGATAGGGAGGGTTGTAGGGGCTGGAGGTGGTTACAGATTTAGGGAGGGGTGTAGGGGTTGGGGGAGGTTACAGAGATAGGGAGGGTTGTACGGGCTGGTGGAGTTTACAGAGATTGGGACGGTTGTAGGGGCTGGAGGAGGTTACAGAGATAGGGATCGTTGTAGGGGCTGGAGAATGTTACAGAGATAGGGAGGGTTGTAGGGGCTGGAGGAGGTTTCACAGATCGGGAGAGGTGTAGGGGCTGGTGGAGTTTACAGAAATAGGGAGGGTTGTAGGGGCTGAACGAGGTTACAGAGATCGTTAGGGTTGTAGGGGCTGGAGGAGGTTATAGAGGTAGGGAGGGTTGTAGACGCTGTTGGAGATTACCGAGATTGGGAGGGGTGTAGGGGCTGGAGCAGGTTACAGAGATAGGGAGGGTTTTAGGGTCTGGAGGATGTTACAGAGATAGGGAGGGATGGAGGGGCTGAAGGAGATTAGAGAGATAGGGAGGGGTGTAGGGGCTGGAGGAGGTTACAGGGATAGTGAGGGGTGTAGGGGCTGGAGGAGGTTACAGAGATAGGGAGGGGTGTACGTGCTGGAGGATGTTACAGAAATAGGGAGGGGTGTAGGTGCTGGAGGAGGTTACAGAGATAGGGAGGGTGGTAAGGGGTTGGGGGAGGTTACAGAGATAGGGAGGGGTGTAGGGGCTGGAGGGAGTTACAGAGATAGGGAGGAGTGTACGGGCTGGAGGAGGTTACAGAGATACAGAGGGGTGTAGGGGCTGGAGGAGGGTTACAGAGATAGGGAGGGTTGTAGGGGCTGGAGGAGGTTACAGAGATAGGGAGGGGTGTAGGGGCTGGAGGAGGTTACAGAGATAGGGAGGGGTGTAGTGGCTGGAGGAGGTTACAGAGATACGGAGGGTTGTCGGGGTTGGTGGAGGTTACAGAGATAGGGAGGGGTGTAGGGGCTGCAAGAGGTTACAGAGATTGTGAGAGTTGTAGGGGCTGGAGGAGTTTACAGGGATAGGGAGGGGTGTAGGGGCTGGAGGAGGTTACAGAGATAGGGAGGGGTGTAGGGGCTGGAGGAGGTTACAGAGATAGGGAGGGGTGTAGGGGCTGGAGGAGGTTACAGAGATAGGGAGGGGTGTTGGGTCTGGAGGTGGTTACAGAGATAGGGAGGGGTGTAGGGGCTGGAGGAGGTTACAGACATAGGGAGGGGTGTAGGGGCTGGAGGAGGTTACAGAGATAGAGAGGGGTGTAAGGTCTGGAGGAGGTTACAGGGATAGGGAGGATTGTAGGTGCTGGAGGAGGTTACACAGATAGGGAGGGATGTAGGGGATGGAGGAGGTTACAGAGATAGGGAGGGGTGTAGGGGCTGGGCGATGTTACAGAGATAGGGAGGGCTGTAGGTGCTGGAAGAGGTTACAGAGATAGGGAGTGCTGTAGGGGCTGGAGGAGGTTACAGAGATAGGGAGGGGTGTAGATGTGGAGGAGTTTACAGAGATAGGGAGGGTTGTAGGGCCTCGAGGAGGTTACAGAGATAGGGTGGGTTGTAGATGCTCGAGGAGGTTACAGATGTAGGGAGGGTTGTAGGGGCTGGAGGAGGTTACAGAGACAGGGAGGTTGTAGGGGCTGGAGGAAGTTATAGCAATAGGGATGTTTGTAGGGGCTGGAGAAGGTTACAGAGGTAGGGAGGGGTGTAGGGGCTTTAGGAGGTTACAGAGATAGGGAGAGGTGTAGGGGCTGGAGGAGGTTACAGAGGTAGGGAGGGGTGTAGGGGCTGGAGGAGGTTACAGAGGTAGGGAGGGGTGTAGGGGCTGGAGGAGGTTACAGAGATAGCGAGGGGTGTAGGGGCTGGAGGAGTTTACAGTTATAGGGAGGGGTGTAGGGGGCTGGAGCAGTTTACAGTGATAGGGAGGGGTGTAGGGGCTGGAGCAGTTTACACTGATAAGGAGGTGTGTAGGGGCTTGAGGAGGTTACAGAGATAGGGAGAGTTGTAGGGGCAGGAGGAGGTTACAGAGATAGGGAGAGTTGTAGGGGCAGGTGGAGGTTACAGAGATAGGGAAGGTTGTAGGGAGTTTATGATGTTACAGAGATAGGGAGGGGTGAAGGGAGTTTATGATGTTAGAGAGATAGGGAGGCGTGTAGGGCCTCGAGGATGTTACAGGGATAGGGAGTGTTGTAGGGGCTGGAGGAGATTACAGAGATTGGGAGAGTTGTAGGGGTAGGAGGAGGTTACAGAGATAGGGAAGGTTGTAGGGAGTTTATGATGTTACAGAGATAGGGAGGGGCGTAGGGGCTGGAGGAGGTTACAGATATAGGGAGGGTTAGAGGGTCTGGAGGAGGTTACAGAGATAGGGAGGGTTTTAGGGTCTGGAGGATGTTACAGAGATAGGGAGGGGCGTAGGGGCTGGAGGAGGTTACAGATATAGGGAGGGTTGTAGGGTCTGGAGGAGGTTACAGAGATAGGGAGGGTTTTAGGGTCTGGAGGATGTTACAGAGATAGGGAGGGGTGGAGGGGCTGGAGGAGGTTACTGAGATAGGGAGGGTTGTTGGGGCTGCAAAAGGTTACAGAGATAGTGAGGGTTGTAGGGGGCTGGAGGAGGTTACAGAGATAGGGAGGGATGTAGGGGCTGGAGGTTGTTACAGAGATAGGGAGGGGTGTAGGGGCTGGAGGAGGTTACAGTGATAGGGAGGGGTGTAGGGGCTGGGGGATGTTACAGAGATAGGGAGTGCTGTAGGGGCTGGAGGAGGTTACAGAGATAGGGAGGGGTGTAGATGCTGGAGGAGTTTTCAGAGATAGGGAGTGCTGTAGGGCCTCGAGGAGGTTACAGAGATAGGGAGGATTGTCGGGGCTGGAGGAGGTTACAGAGATAGGGAGGGGTGTTGGGGCTGGAGGAGGTTACAGAGTTAGGGAGGGTTATTGCGGCTGGAGGTGGTTACAGATTTAGCGAGGGGTGTAGGGGCTGGAGGAGGTGACAGATAGGGAGGTGTGTAGGTGCTGGAGGTGGTTACAGAGATAGGGAGCGGTGTATGGGTGGAGAAGGTTACAGAGATAGGGAGGGGTGTAGGTGCTGGAGCTGGTTACAGAGATAGGGAGGGTTGTAGGGGAAGAGGAGTTTACATATATAGGGAGGGGTGTAGAAGGTGGAGGAGGTTACAGAGATAGGGAGGGGTGTAGTGTCTGGAGGGGGTTACAGAGATAGAGAGTGTTGTAGGGGCTGGAGGAGGTTACAGAGATAGGCAGGGGTGTAGGGGCTGGAGGAGGTTACAGAGGTAGGGAGGGTTGTAGGGTCTGGTGGAGGTTACAGAGATAGGGAGGGGTGTAGGGGCTAGAGGAAGTTACAGAGATAGGGATGGGTGTAGGGGCTGGAGGATGTTACAGAGATAGGAAGGGGTGTAGGGGCTGGAGGAGGTTACAGAGATAGGGAGGGGTGTAGGGGCTGGGGGATGTTACAGAGATAGGGAGGGCTGTAGGTGCTGGAAGAGGTTACAGAGATAGGGAGTGCTATAGGGGCTGGAGGAGGTTACAGCGATAGGGAGGTGTGTAGGGCCTCGAGGAGGTTACAGCGATAGGGTGGGTTGTAGGTGTTCGAGGAGGTTACAGATGTAGGGGGGGTTGTAGGGGCTGGAGGAGGTTACAGAGACAGGGAGGTTGTAGGGGCTGGAGGAAGTTATAGAAATAGGGATGTTTGTTGGGGCTGGAGGAGGTTACAGAGGTAGGGAGGGGTGTAGGGGCTGGAGGAGGTTACAGAGATAGGGAGAGGTGTAGGGGCTGGAGGAGGTTACTGAGGTAGGGAGGGGTGTAGGGGCTGGAGGAGCTTACAGAGGTAGGGAGGTGTGTAGGGGCTGGAGGAGGTTACAGAGATAGTGAGGGGTGTAGGGGCTGGAGGAGGTTACAGGGATAGTGAGGGGTGTAGGGGCTGGAGGAGGTTACAGAGATAGGGACGTGTGTAGGGGCTGGAAGGGGTTACAGAGATAGGGTGGGTTGTAGGGTCTGGAGGAGTTTACAGAGATAGGGAGGGGTGTGGGGGCTGGGGAAGTTACAGAGATAGGACGGGCTGTTTGGGCTGGAAGAGGTTACAGAGATAGGGAGTGGTGTAGGGGCTGGAAGAGGTTTCAGACATAGGGAGGGGTGTAGATGCTGGAGGAGGTTACAGAGATAGGGACGGTTGTAGGTGCTGGAGGAGGTTACAGAGATAGGGAGTGTTGTAGGGGCTGGAGGAGATTACAGAGATAGGGAGAGTTGTAGGGGCAGGAGGAGGTTACAGAGATAGGGAAGGTTGTAGGGAGTTTATGATGTTACAGAGATAGGGAGGGGCATAGGGGCTGGAGGAGGTTACAGAGATAGGGAGGGTTGTAGGGTGCTGGAGGAGGTTACAGATATAGGGAGGGGTGTAGGGACTGGAGGAGGTTACAGAGATAGGGAGGGTTGTAGGTGCTGGAGGAGGTTACAGAGATAGGGAGGGTTTTAGGGTCTGGAGTATGTTACAGTGATAGGGAGGGGTGGAGGGGCTGGAGGAGGTTACAGAGATAGGGAGGGTTGTAGGGGCTGCAAGAGGTTACAGAGATAGTGAGGGTTGTAGGGGGCTGGAGGAGGTTACAGAGATAGGGAGGGGTGTTGGGGCTGGAGGAGGTTACAGAGATAGGGAGGTTTGTAGGGGCTGGAGGTGGTTACTGATTTAGGGAGGGTTGTAGGGGTTGGGGGAGGTTACAGAGATAGGGAGGGTTGTAGGGTCTGGAGGAGGTTACAGAGATAGGGAGGGTGTAGCAGCTGGAGGAGGTTACAGAGATAGGGAGGGGTGTAGGGTCTGGAGAAGGTTACAGAGATAGGGAGGGGTGTAGGGGCTGGAGGAGGTTACAGAGATAGGGACGGGTGAAGGGGCTGGAGGAGGTTACAGACATAGGGAGGGGTGTACGGGCTGGTGGAGTTTACAGAGATTGGGACGGTTGTAGGGGCTGGAGGAGGTTATAGAGATAGGGAGGGTTGTAGGGGCTGGAGGAGGTTACAGAGATTGGGACGGTTGTAGGGGCTGGAGGAGGTTACAGAGATAGGGATCGTTGTAGGGGCTGGAGAATGTTACAGAGATAGGGAGGGTTGTAGGGGCTGAACGAGGTTACAGAGATCGTTAGTGTTGTAGGGGCTGGATGAGGTTATAGAGATAGGGAGGGTTGTAGAGGCTGTTGGAGATTACAGAGATTGGGATGGGTGTAGGGGCTGGAGCAGGTTACAGAGATAGGGAGGGTTTTAGGGTCTGGAGGATGTTACAGAGATAGGGAGGGGTGGAGGGGCTGAAGGAGATTAGAGAGATAGTGAGGGGTGTAGGGGCTGGAGGAGGTTACAGCGATAGTGAGGGGTGTAGTGTCTGGAGGAGGTTACAGAGATAAGGAGGGGTGTACGTGCTGGAGGATGTTACAGAAATAGGGAGGGGTGTAGGTGCTGGAGGAGGATACAGAGATAGGGAGGGTGGTAAGGGGTTGGGGGAGGTTACAGAGATAGGGAGGAGTGTACGGGCTGGAGGAGGTTACAGAGATAGGCAGGGTTGTAGGGTCTGGAGGATGTTACGGAGATAGGGATTGGTTTTGGGGCTGGAGGAGGTTACAGAGATAGGGAGGGATATAGGGGCTGGAGGAGGTTACAGAGATAGGGAGGGGTGTGGGGGCTGGGGGAGGTTACAGAGATCGGACGGGCTGTTTGGGCTGGAAGAGGTTACAGAGATAGGGAGGGGTGTAGGGGCAGGAAGAGGTTTCAGACATAGGGAGGGGTGTAGATGCTGGAGGATGTTACATAGATAGGGAGGGGTGGAGGGGCTGGAGGAGGTTACAGAGATAGGGAGGGTTTTAGGGTCTGGAGGATGTTACAGAGATAGGGAGGGGTGGAGGGTCTGGAGGAGGTTACAGAGATAGGGAGGATTGTAGGGGCTGCAAGAGGTTACAGAGATAGTGAGGGTTTTAGGGGGCTGGAGGAGGTTACAGAAATAGGGAGGGATGTATGGGCTGGAGGATGTTACAGAGATAGGAAGGGTTGTAGGGGCTGGAGGAGGTTACAGAGATAGGGAGGGCTGTAGTTGCTGGAAGAGGTTACAGAGATAGGGAGTGCTATAGGGGCTGGAGGAGGTTGCAGAGATAGGGAGGGGTGTAGATGCTGGAGGAGTTTTCAGAGATAGGGAGGTGTGTAGGGCCTCGAGGAGGTTACAGAGATAGGGTGGGTTGTAGGTGCTCGAGGAGGTTACAGATGTAGGGAGGGTTGTAGGGGCTGGAGGAGGTTACAGAGACAGGGAGGTTGTAGGGGCTGGAGGAAGTTATAGAAATAGGGATGTTTGTAGGGGCTCGAGGAGGTCACAGAGATAGGGACGGTTGTAGGGGCTGGAGGAGGTTACAGAGATAGGGAGGGTTGTAGGTGCTGGAGGAGGTTACAGATATAGGGAGGGTTGTAGGGACTGGAGGAGGTTACATATATAGGGAGGGGTGTAGGGGCTGGAGGATGTTACAGAGATAGGAAGGGGTGTAGGGGCTGGAGGAGGTTACAGAGATAGGGAGGGGTGTAGGGGCTGGGGGATGTTATAGAGATAGGGAGGGCTGTAGGTGCTGGAAGAGGTTACAGAGATAGGGAGTGCTATAGGGGCTGGAAGAGGTTACAGAGATAGGGAGGTGTGTAGGGCCTCGAGGAGGTTACAGCGATAGGGTGGGTTGTAGGTGCTCGAGGAGGTTACAGATGTAGGGAGGGTTGTAGGGGCTGGAGGAGGTTACAGAGACAGGGAGGTTGTAGGGGCTGGAGGAAGTTATAGAAATAGGGATGTTTGTAGGGGCTGGAGGAGGTTACAGAGGTAGGGAGGGGTGTAGGGGCTGGAGGAGGTTACAGAGATAGGGAGAGGTGTAGGGGCTGGAGGAGGTTACAGAGATAGGGAGGGGTGTACGTGCTGGAGGATGTTACAGAAATAGGGAGGGGTGTAGGTGCTGGAGGAGGATACAGAGATAGGGAGGGTGGTAAGGGGTTGGGGGAGGTTACAGAGATAGGGAGGAGTGTACGGGCTGGAAGAGGTTACCGAGATAGGGAGGGGTGTAGGGGCTGGAAGAGGTTTCAGACATAGGGAGGGGTGTAGGTGCTGGAGGAGGTTACAGAGATAGGGAGGGTTTTAGGGTCTGGAGGATGTTACATAGATAGGGAGGGGTGGAGGGGCTGGAGTAGGTTACAGAGATAGGGAGGGTTTTAGGGTCTGGAGGATGTTACAGAGATAGGGAGGGGTGGAGGGGCTGGAGGAGGTTACAGAGATAGGGAGGATTGTAGGGGCTGCAAGAGGTTACAGAGATAGTGAGGGTTGTAGGGGGCTGGAGGAGGTTACAGAAATAGGGAGGGATGTAGGGGCTGGAGGATGTTACAGAGATAGGAAGGGGTGTAGGGGCTGGAGGAGGTTACAGAGATAGGGAGGGGTGTAGGGGTTGGGGGATGTTACAGAGATAGGGAGGTCTGTAGTTGCTGGAAGAGGTTACAGAGATAGGGAGTGCTATAGGGGCTGGAGGAGGTTACAGAGATAGGGAGCGGTGTAGATGCTGGAGGAGTTTTCAGAGATAGGGAGGTGTGTAGGGCCTCGAGGAGGTTACAGGGATAGGGTGGGTTGTAGGTGCTCGAGGAGGTTACAGATGTAGGGAGGGTTGTAGGGGCTGGAGGAGGTTACAGAGATAGGGAGGTTGTAGGGGCTGGAGGAAGTTATAGAAATAGGGATGTTTGTAGGGGCTCGAGGAGGTCACAGAGATAGGGACGGTTGTAGGGGCTGGAGGAGGTTACAGAGATACCGAGCGTTGAAGGGGCTGGAGAATGTTACAGAGATTGGGAATGGTGTAGCGGCTGGAGGAGGTTACAGAGATAGGGAGGGGTGTAGGGTTTGGAGGAGGTTACAGAGATAGAGAGGTGTGTAGGGTCTGGAGGAGGTTACAGAGATAGGGAGGGGTGTAGTGGCTGGAGGAGGTTACAGAGATAGGGAGGGTGTAGCAGCTGGAGGAGGTTACAGAGATAGGGAGGGGTGTAGGGTCTGGAGAAGGTTACAGAGATAGGGAAGGGTGTAGAGGCTGGAGGAGTTCACAGAGATAGGGAGGGTTGTAGGGGCTGGAGGAGGTTACAGAGATAGGGATCGTTGTAGGGGCTGGAGAATGTTACAGAGATAGGGAGGGTTGTAGGTGCTGGCGGAGGTTTCACAGATCGGGAGAGGTGTCGGGGCTGGTGGAGTTTACAGAAATAGGGAGGGTTGTAGGGGCTGGACGAGGTTACAGAGATCGTTAGGGTTGTAGGGGCTGGAGGAGGTTATAGAAATAGGGAGGGTTGTAGAGGCTGTTGGAGATTACAGAGATTGGGAGGGGTGTAGGGGCTGGAGGAGGTTACAGAGATACGGAGGGGTGTAGGGGCTGGAGCAGGTTACAGAGATAGGGAGGGTTTTAGGGTCTGGAGGATGTTACAGAGATAGGGAGGGGTGGAGGGGCTGAAGGAGATTAGAGAGATAGTGAGGGGTGTAGGGGCTGGAGGAGGTTACTGGGATAGTGAGGGGTGTAGGGGCTGGAGGAGGTTACAGGGATAGTGAGGGGTGTAGGGGCTGGAGGAGGTTACAGAGATAGGGACGGGTGTAGGGGCTGGAAGGGGTTACAGAGATAGGGTGGGTTGTAGGGTCTGGAGGAGTTTACAGAGATAGGGAGGGGTGTGGGGGCTGGGGGAAGTTACAGAGATAGGACGGGCTGTTTGGGCTGGAAGAGGTTACAGAGATAGGGAGGGGTGTAGGGGCTGGAAGAGGTTTCAGACATAGGGAGTGGTGTAGATGCTGGAAGAGGTTACAGAGATAGGGACGGTTGTAGGTGCTGCAGGAGGTTACAGGGATAGGGAGGGGTGTAGGGGCTGGGGGAGGTTAGAGAGCTGGGAGGGGTGTAGGGGCTGGAAGAGGTTAGAGAGATAGGGAGGGGTGTAGTCGGTGGAGGAGGATACAGAGATAGTGAGGTTTGTAGGGGCTGGAGGAGGTTACAGAGATAGGGAGGATTGTTGGGGCTGGAGGAGGTTACAGAGATAGGGAGGGGTGTTGGGGCTGGAGGAGGTTACAGAGTTAGGGAGGGTTGTTGCGCCTGGAGGTGGTTACAGATTTAGGGAGGGGTGTAGGGGCTGGAGGAGGTGACAGAGATAGGGAGGTGTGTAGGTGCTGGAGGTGGTTACAGAGATAGGGAGGGGTGTATGGGTGGAGAAGGTTACAGAGATAGGGAGGTGTGTAGGTGCTGGAGCTGGTTACAGAGATAGGGAGGGTTGTAGGGGGTGGAGGAGTTTACAGTTATAGGGAGGGGTGTAGGGGGCTGGAGCAGGTTACAGTGATAGGGAGGGGTGTAGGGGCTGGAGGAGGTTACAGTGATAGGGAGGGGTGTAGGGGCTGGAGGAGGTTACAGAGATAGGGAGGTGTGTAGGTGCTGGAGCTGGTTACAGAGATAGGGAGGGTTGTAGGGGGTGGAGGAGTTTACAGTTATAGGGAGGGGTGTAGGGGGCTGGAGCAGGTTACAGTGATAGGGAGGGGTGTAGGGGCTGGAGGAGGTTACAGTGATAGGGAGGGGTGTAGGGGCTGGAGGAGGTTACAGAGATAGGGAGGGTTTTAGGGTCTGGAGGATGTTACAGAGATAGGGAGGGGTGGAGGGGCTGGAGGAGGTTACAGAGATAGGGAGGGGTGTAGGGTCTGGAGACGGTTACAGAGATAGGGAGTGGTGTAGGGTCTGGAGGTGGTTACAGAGATAGGGAGGGTTGTCGGGGCTGGTGGAGGTTACAGAGATAGGGAGGGGTGTAGGGTCTGGAGACGGTTACAGAGATAGGGAGTGGTGTAGGGTCTGGAGGTGGTTACAGAGATAGGGAGGGTTGTCGGGGCTGGTGGAGGTTACAGAGATAGGGAGGGTGTAGGGGCTGGAGGTGGTTACAGAGATAGGGAGGGGTGTAGGGGCTGGAGGAGGTTACAGAGATAGGGAGGGGTGTAGGTGCTGGAGGAGGTTACGGAGATTGGGAGGGGTGTAGGTGCCTGAGGAGGTTACAGAGATAGGGAGGGGTGTAGGGGCTGGAGGAGGTTACAGAGATAGGGAGGGGTGTAGGGGCTGGAAGAGGTTTGAGAGATAGGGATGGGTGTAGTGGGTGGAGGAGGATACAGAGATAGTGAGGGTTGCAGGGGCTGGAGGAGGTTACAGAGGTAGTGAGGGTTGTTATGGCTGGAGGAGGTTACAGAGATAGGGAGGGTTGTTATGGCCGGAGGAGGTTACAGAGATAGGGAGGGGTGTAGATGCTGGAGGAGGTTACAGAGATAGGGAGGTGTGTAGGGGCTGGAGGAGTTTACAGAGATAGGGAGGGTTTTCGGAGCTGGAGGAGGTTACAGAGATAGGGAGGGTTGTAGGGGCTGGAGGAGGTTACAGAGATAGGGAGGGTTGTAGGGGCTGGTGCAGTTTACACTGATAGGGAGGGTTGTAGGGGCTGGAGGAGGTTACAGAGATAGGGAGTGTTGTAGGGGCAGGAGGAGGTTACAGAGATAGGGAAGGTTGTAGGGAGTTTATGATGTTACAGAGAGAGGGAGGGGTGTAGGGGATGGAGGAGATAACAGAGAAAGTGAGGGGCGTAGGGGCTGAAGGAGTTTACAGATATAGGCAGGGGTGGAGGGGCTGGAGGAGGTTACAGAGATTGGGAGGGGTGTAGGGGCTGGAGGAGGTTACAGAGATACGGAGGGGTGTAGGGGCTGGAGCAGGTTACAGAGATAGGGAGGGTTTTAGGGTCTGGAGGATGTTACAGAGATAGGGAGGGGTGGAGGGGCTGAAGGAGATTAGAGAGATAGTGAGGGGTGTAGGGGCTGGAGGAGGTTACAGGGATAGTGAGGGGTGTAGGGGCTGGAGGAGGTTACAGAGATAGGGACGTGTGTAGGGGCTGGAAGGGGTTACAGAGATAGGGTGGGTTGTAGGGTCTGGAGGAGTTTACAGAGATAGGGAGGGGTGTGGGGGCTGGGGAAGTTACAGAGATAGGACGGGCTGTTTGGGCTGGAAGAGGTTACAGAGATAGGGAGTGGTGTAGGGGCTGGAAGAGGTTTCAGACATAGGGAGGGGTGTAGATGCTGGAGGAGGTTACAGAGATAGGGACGGTTGTAGGTGCTGGAGGAGGTTACAGAGATAGGGAGTGTTGTAGGGGCTGGAGGAGATTACAGAGATAGGGAGAGTTGTAGGGGCAGGAGGAGGTTACAGCGATAGGGAAGGTTGTAGGGAGTTTATGATGTTACAGAGATAGGGAGGGGCGTAGGGGCTGGAGGAGGTTACAGAGATAGGGAGGGTTGTAGGGTGCTGGAGGAGGTTACAGATATAGGGAGGGGTGTAGGGTCTGGAGGAGGTTACAGAGATAGGGAGGGTTGTAGGTGCTGGAGGAGGTTACAGAGATAGGGAGGGTTTTAGGGTCTGGAGTATGTTACAGTGATAGGGAGGGGTGGAGGGGCTGGAGGAGGTTACAGAGATAGGGAGGGTTGTAGGGGCTGCAAGAGGTTACAGAGATAGTGAGGGTTGTAGGGGGCTGGAGGAGGTTACAGAGATAGGGAGGGGTGTTGGGGCTGGAGGAGGTTACAGAGATAGGGAGGTTTGTAGGGGCTGGAGGTGGTTACAGATTTAGGGAGGGTTGTAGGGGTTGGGGGAGGTTACAGAGATAGGGAGGGTTGTAGGGTCTGGAGGAGGTTACAGAGATAGGGAGGGTGTAGCAGCTGGAGGAGGTTACAGAGATAGGGAGGGGTGTAGGGTCTGGAGAAGGTTACAGAGATAGGGAGGGGTGTAGGGGCTGGAGGAGGTTACAGAGATAGGGACGGGTGAAGGGGCTGGAGGAGGTTACAGACATAGGGAGGGGTGTACGGGCTGGTGGAGTTTACAGAGATTGGGACGGTTGTAGGGGCTGGAGGAGGTTATAGAGATAGGGAGGGTTGTAGGGGCTGGAGGAGGTTACAGAGATTGGGACGGTTGTAGGGGCTGGAGGAGGTTACAGAGATAGGGATCGTTGTAGGGGCTGGAGAATGTTACAGAGATAGGGAGGGTTGTAGGGGCTGAACGAGGTTACAGAGATCGTTAGTGTTGTAGGGGCTGGATGAGGTTATAGAGATAGGGAGGGTTGTAGAGGCTGTTGGAGATTACAGAGATTGGGATGGGTGTAGGGGCTGGAGCAGGTTACAGAGATAGGGAGGGTTTTAGGGTCTGGAGGATGTTACAGAGATAGGGAGGGGTGGAGGGGCTGAAGGAGATTAGAGAGATAGTGAGGGGTGTAGGGGCTGGAGGAGGTTACATATATAGGGAGGGGTGTAGGGGCTGGAGGATGTTACAGAGATAGGAAGGGGTGTAGGGGCTGGAGGAGGTTACAGAGATAGGGAGCGGTGTAGATGCTGGAGGAGTTTTCAGAGATAGGGAGGTGTGTAGGGCCTCGAGGAGGTTACAGAGATAGGGTGGGTTGTAGGTGCTCGAGGAGGTTACAGATGTAGGGAGGGTTGTAGGGGCTGGAGGAGGTTACAGAGATAGGGAGGTTGTAGGGGCTGGAGGAAGTTATAGAAATAGGGATGTTTGTAGGGGCTCGAGGAGGTCACAGAGATAGGGACGTTTGTAGGGGCTGGAGGAGGTTACAGAGATACCGAGCGTTGAAGGGGCTGGAGAATGTTACAGAGATTGGGAATGGTGTAGCGGCTGGAGGAGGTTACAGAGATAGGGAGGGGTGTAGGGTTTGGAGGAGGTTACAGAGATAGAGAGGTGTGTAGGGTCTGGAGGAGGTTACAGAGATAGGGAGGGGTGTAGTGGCTGGAGGAGGTTACAGAGATAGGGAGGGTGTAGCAGCTGGAGGAGGTTACAGAGATAGGGAGGGGTGTAGGGTCTGGAGAAGGTTACAGAGATAGGGAAGGGTGTAGAGGCTGGAGGAGTTCACAGAGATAGGGAGGGTTGTAGGGGCTGGAGGAGGTTACAGAGATAGGGATCGTTGTAGGGGCTGGAGAATGTTACAGAGATAGGGAGGGTTGTAGGGGCTGGCGGAGGTTTCACAGATCGGGAGAGGTGTCGGGGCTGGTGGAGTTTACAGAAATAGGGAGGGTTGTAGGGGCTGGACGAGGTTACAGAGATCGTTAGGGTTGTAGGGGCTGGAGGAGGTTATAGAAATAGGGAGGGTTGTAGAGGCTGTTGGAGATTACAGAGATTGGGAGGGGTGTAGGGGCTGGAGGAGGTTACAGAGATACGGAGGGGTGTAGGGGCTGGAGCAGGTTACAGAGATAGGGAGGGTTTTAGGGTCTGGAGGATGTTACAGAGATAGGGAGGGGTGGAGGGGCTGAAGGAGATTAGAGAGATAGTGAGGGGTGTAGGGGCTGGAGGAGGTTACAGGGATAGTGAGGGGTGTAGGGGCTGGAGGAGGTTACAGGGATAGTGAGGGGTGTAGGGGCTGGAGGAGGTTACAGAGATAGGGACGGGTGTAGGGGCTGGAAGGGGTTACAGAGATAGGGTGGGTTGTAGGGTCTGGAGGAGTTTACAGAGATAGGGAGGGGTGTAGGGGGCTGGAGCAGGTTACAGAGATAGGGAGGAGTGTACGGGCTGGAGGAGGTTACAGAGATACAGAGGGGTGTAGGGGCTGGAGGAGGTTACAGAGATAGGGAGGGTTTTAGGGTCTGGAGGATGTTACAGAGATAGGGAGGGGTGGAGGGGCTGGAGGAGGTTACAGAGATAGGGAGGGGTGTAGGGTCTGGAGACGGTTACAGAGATAGGGAGTGGTGTAGGGTCTGCAGGAGGTTACAGAGATAGGGAGGGTTGTCGGGGCTGGTGGAGGTTACAGAGATAGGGAGGGGTGTAGGGGCTGGAGGAGGTTACGGAGATTGGGAGGGGTGTAGGTGCCTGAGGAGGTTACAGAGATAGGGAGGGGTGTAGGGGCTGGAGGAGGTTACAGAGATAGGGAGGGGTGTAGGGGCTGGAGGAGGTTACAGAGATAGGGAGGGGTGTAGTGGGTGGAGGAGGATACAGAGATAGTGAGGGTTGTTATGGCTGGAGGAGGTTACAGAGATAGGGAGGGTTGTTATGGCCGGAGGAGGTTACAGAGATAGGGAGGGGTGTAGATGCTGGAGGAGGTTACAGAGATAGGGAGGTGTGTAGGGGCTGGAGGAGGTTACAGAGATAGGGAGGGGTGTAGGGGCTGGAGGAGGTTACAGAGATAGGGAGGGTTTTCGGAGCTGGAGGAGGTGACAGAGGTAGGGAGGGTTGTAGGGGCTGGTGCAGTTTACACTGATATTGAGGGTTGTAGGGGCTGGAGGAGGTTACAGAGATAGGGAGTGTTGTAGGGGCAGGAGGAGGTTACAGAGATAGGGAAGGTTGTAGGGAGTTTATGATGTTACAGAGAGAGGGAGGGGTGTAGGGGATGGAGGAGATAACAGAGAAAGTGAGGGGCGTAGGGGCTGAAGGAGTTTACAGATATAGGCAGGGGTGGAGGGGCTGGAGGAGGTTACAGAGATAGGGAGGGTTGTAGGGGCTGCAAGAGCTTACAGAGATAGAGAGGGTTGTAGGGGGCTGGAGGAGGTCACAGAGATAGGGAGGGTTGTAGGGGCTGGAGGTGGTTACAGATTTAGGGAGGGGTGTAGGGGTTGGAGGAGGTGACAGAGATAGGGAGGGATGTAGTGGCTGGAGGTGGTTACAGAGATAGGGAGGGATGTAGGGGCTGGAGGTGGTTACAGAGATAGGTAGGGGTGTTCGTGCTGGAGGGGGTTACAGAGATTGAGAGGGGTGTCGGGGCTGGAGGAGATAACAGAGATAGGGAGCGGTGTAGGGGCTGGAGGAGGTTACAGAGATAGGGAGGGATGTAGAGACTGGAGGAGGTTACAGAGATAGGGAGGTTTGTAGGGGCTGGAGGAGGTTACCGAGATGGGGAGGGGTGTAGGGGCTGGAGGAGGTTACAGAGATAGGGAGGGTTGTACGGGCTGGAGGAGGTTACAGAGATAGGGAGGGTTGTAGGGGCTGGAGGTGGTTACAGATTTAGGGAGGGGTGTAGGGGTTGGAGGAGGTGACAGAGATAGGGAGCGGTGTAGGGGCTGGAGGAGGTTGCAGAGATAGGGAGGGTTGTAGGGGCTGGAGGAGGTTACAGAGATAGGGAGGGGTTTAGGGGCTGGAGGAGGTTACCGAGATGGGGAGGGGTGTAGGGGCTGGAGGAGGTTACAGAGATAGGGAGAGGTTTAGGGGCTGGAGTAGGTTACAGAGATAGGGAGGGGTGTAGGGGTGGAGGAGGTTACAGAGATAGGGAGGGGTGTAGGGGCTGGAAGAGGTTACAGAGATAGGGAGGGGTGTAGGGGCTGGAAGAGGTTTCAGACATAGGGAGGGGTGTAGATGCTGGAGGAGGTTACAGAGATAGGGAGGGGTGTAGGGGCTGGGGGAGGTTACAGAGATAGGGAGGGGTGTAGGGGCTGGAAGAGGTTAGAGAGATAGGGAGGGCTGTAGTGGGTGGAGGAGGATACAGAGATAGTGAGGTTTGTAGGGGCTGGAGGAGGTTACAGAGATAGGGAGGATTGTCGGGGCTGGAGGAGGTTACAGAGATAGGGATGGGTGTTGGGGCTGGAGGAGGTTACAGAGATAGGGAGGGGTGTTGGTGCTGGAGCGGGTTACAGAGATAGGGAGGGTTGTAGGGGGTGGAGGAGTTTACATATATAGGGAGGGGTGTAGAAGGTGGAGGAGGTTACAGAGATAGGGAGGGGTGTAGTGTCTGGAGGGGGTTACAGAGATAGAGAGGGTTGTAGGGGCTGGAGGAGGTTACAGAGATAGGGAGGGGTGTAGGGGCTGGAGGAAGTTACAGAGATAGGCAGGGGTGTAGGGGCTGGAGGAGGTTACAGAGATAGGGAGGGTTGTAGGTGCTGGAGGAGGTTACAGATATAGGCAGGGTTGTAGGGTCTGGAGGAGGTTACATATATAGGGAGTGGTGTAGGGGCTAGAGGAAGTTACAGGGATAGGGAGGGGTGTAGGGGCCGGAGCAGTTTACAGAGATAGTTAGGGTTGTAGGGGCTGGAGGAGGTCAGAGATAGGAAGGTTTGTAGGGGCTGGAGGAGGTTACCGAGATGGGGAGGGGTGTAGGGGCTGGAGGAGGTTACAGAGATAGGGAGGGTTGTACGGGCTGGAGGAGGTTACAGAGATAGGGAGGGTTGTAGGGGCTGGAGGTGGTTACAGATTTAGGGAGGGGTGTAGGGGTTGGAGGAGGTGACAGAGATAGGGAGCGGTGTAGGGGCTGGAGGAGGTTTCAGAGATAGGGAGGGTTGTAGGGGCTGGAGGAGGTTACAGAGATAGGGAGGGGTTTAGGGGCTGGAGGAGGTTACCGAGATGGGGAGGGGTGTAGGGGCTGGAGGAGGTTACAGAGATAGGGAGAGGTTTAGGGGCTGGAGTAGGTTACAGAGATAGGGAGGGGTGTAGGGGTGGAGGAGGTTACAGAGATAGGGAGGGGTGTAGGGGCTGGAAGAGGTTACAGAGATAGGGAGGGGTGTAGGGGCTGGAAGAGGTTTCAGACATAGGGAGGGGTGTAGATGCTGGAGGAGGTTACAGAGATAGGGAGGGGTGTAGGGGCTGGGGGAGGTTACAGAGATAGGGAGGGGTGTAGGGGCTGGAAGAGGTTAGAGAGATAGGGAGGGCTGTAGTGGGTGGAGGAGGATACAGAGATAGTGAGGTTTGTAGGGGCTGGAGGAGGTTACAGAGATAGGGAGGATTGTCGGGGCTGGAGGAGGTTACAGAGATAGGGATGGGTGTTGGGGCTGGAGGAGGTTACAGAGATAGGGAGGGGTGTTGGTGCTGGAGCTGGTTACAGAGATAGGGAGGGTTGTAGGGGGTGGAGGAGTTTACATATATAGGGAGGGGTGTAGAAGGTGGAGGAGGTTACAGAGATAGGGAGGGGTGTAGTGTCTGGAGGGGGTTACAGAGATAGAGAGGGTTGTAGGGGCTGGAGGAGGTTACAGAGATAGGGAGGGGTGTAGGGGCTGGAGGAAGTTACAGAGATAGGCAGGGGTGTAGGGGCTGGAGGAGGTTACAGAGATAGGGAGGGTTGTAGGTGCTGGAGGAGGTTACAGATATAGGGAGGGTTGTAGGGTCTGGAGGAGGTTACATATATAGGGAGTGGTGTAGGGGCTAGAGGAAGTTACAGGGATAGGGAGGGGTGTAGGGGCCGGAGCAGTTTACAGAGATAGTTAGGGTTGTAGGGGCTGGAGGAGGTCAGAGATAGGAAGGGTTGTAGGGGTGGGAGGAGGTTACAGAGATGGGGAGGGGTGTAGGGGCTGGATGATGTTACAGAGATAGGGAGGGTTGGAGGGGCTGGAGGAGGTTACCGAGATAGGGTGGGTTGTAGGGGCTGGAGGAGGTTACCGAGATAGGGTGGGTTGTAGGGGCTGGAGGAGGTTTCAGAGATAAGGAGGGGTGTAGGGGCTGGAGGAGTTTACAGAGATAGGGAGGGGTGTAGGGGCTGGAGGAGGTTACAGTGATAGGGCGTGTTGTAGGGGCTGGAGGAGGTGACAGAGATAGGTAGGGGTGTAGGGGCTGTAGGAGGTTACAGAGATAGGGAGGGTTGTACGGGCTGGAGGAGGTTCCAGAGATAGGGAGTGTTGTAGGGGCTGGAGGAGGTTACAGAGATAGAGAGGGGTGTAGGGGCTGGAGGATGTTACAGAGATAGGGAGGGTTGTACGGGCTGGAGGAGATTCCAGAGATAGGGAAGTTTGTAGGGGCTGGAGGAGGTTACAGAGATAGGGAGGGTTGTAGGGGCTGGAAGAGGTTACAGAGATAGGGAGGGGTGTAGGGGCTGGAGAAGGTTACAGAGATAGGGAGGGTTGTAGGGTTTGGAGGAGGTTACAGAGATAGAGAGGGGTGTAGGGTCTGGAGGAGATTACAGAGATAGGGAGCGTTGTAGGGGCTGGAGATTGTTACAGAGATAGGGAGGGGTGTAGTGGCTGGAGGAGGTTACAGAGATAGGGAGGGTGTAGCAGCTGGAGGAGGTTACAGAGATAGGGAGGGGTGTAGGGTCTGGAGAAGGTTACAGAGATAGGGAAGGGTGTAGAGGCTGGTGGAGTTTACAGAGATAGGGAGGGTTGTAGGGGCTGGAGGAGGTTACAGAGATAGGGAGGGGTGTAGGGGCTGGAGGAGGTTACAGAGATAAGGTGTGGTGTAGGGGCTGGAGGAGGTTACAGAGATAGGGATCGTTGTAGGGGCTGGAGAATGTTACAGAGATAGGGAGGGTTGTAGGGGCTGGCGGAGGTTTCTCAGATCGGGAGAGGTGTCGGGGCTGGTGGAGTTTACAGAAATAGGGAGGGTTGTAGGGGCTGGACGAGGTTACAGAGATCGTTAGGGTTGTAGGGGCTGGAGGAGGTTATAGAAATAGGGAGGGTTGTAGAGGCTGTTGGAGAATACAGAGATTGGGAGGGGTGTAGGGGCTGGAGGAGGTTACAGAGATACGGAGGGGTGTAGGGGCTGGAGCAGGTTACAGAGATAGGGAGGGTTTTAGGGTCTGGAGGATGTTACAGAGATAGGGAGGGGTGGAGGGGCTGAAGGAGATTAGAGAGATAGTGAGGGGTGTAGGGGCTGGAGGAGGTTACAGGGATAGTGAGGGGTGTAGGGGCTGGAGGAGGTTACAGAGATAGGGACGTGTGTAGGGGCTGGAAGGGGTTACAGAGATAGGGTGGGTTGTAGGGTCTGGAGGAGTTTACAGAGATAGGGAGGGGTGTGGGGGCTGGGGAAGTTACAGAGATAGGACGGGCTGTTTGGGCTGGAAGAGGTTACAGAGATAGGGAGTGGTGTAGGGGCTGGAAGAGGTTTCAGACATAGGGAGGGGTGTAGATGCTGGAGGAGGTTACAGAGATAGGGACGGTTGTAGGTGCTGGAGGAGGTTACAGAGATAGGGAGTGTTGTAGGGGCTGGAGGAGATTACAGAGATAGGGAGAGTTGTAGGGGCAGGAGGAGGTTACAGCGATAGGGAAGGTTGTAGGGAGTTTATGATGTTACAGAGATAGGGAGGGGCGTAGGGGCTGGAGGAGGTTACAGAGATAGGGAGGGTTGTAGGGTGCTGGAGGAGGTTACAGATATAGGGAGGGGTGTAGGGACTGGAGGAGGTTACAGAGATAGGGAGGGTTGTAGGTGCTGGAGGAGGTTACAGAGATAGGGAGGGTTTTAGGGTCTGGAGTATGTTACAGTGATAGGGAGGGGTGGAGGGGCTGGAGGAGGTTACAGAGATAGGGAGGGTTGTAGGGGCTGCAAGAGGTTACAGAGATAGTGAGGGTTGTAGGGGGCTGGAGGAGGTTACAGAGATAGGGAGGGGTGTTGGGGCTGGAGGAGGTTACAGAGATAGGGAGGTTTGTAGGGGCTGGAGGTGGTTACAGATTTAGGGAGGGTTGTAGGGGTTGGGGGAGGTTACAGAGATAGGGAGGGTTGTAGGGTCTGGAGGAGGTTACAGAGATAGGGAGGGTGTAGCAGCTGGAGGAGGTTACAGAGATAGGGAGGGGTGTAGGGTCTGGAGAAGGTTACAGAGATAGGGAGGGGTGTAGGGGCTGGAGGAGGTTACAGAGATAGGGACGGGTGAAGGGGCTGGAGGAGGTTACAGACATAGGGAGGGGTGTACGGGCTGGTGGAGTTTACAGAGATTGGGACGGTTGTAGGGGCTGGAGGAGGTTATAGAGATAGGGAGGGTTGTAGGGGCTGGAGGAGGTTACAGAGATTGGGACGGTTGTAGGGGCTGGAGGAGGTTACAGAGATAGGGATCGTTGTAGGGGCTGGAGAATGTTACAGAGATAGGGAGGGTTGTAGGGGCTGAACGAGGTTACAGAGATCGTTAGTGTTGTAGGGGCTGGATGAGGTTATAGAGATAGGGAGGGTTGTAGAGGCTGTTGGAGATTACAGAGATTGGGATGGGTGTAGGGGCTGGAGCAGGTTACAGAGATAGGGAGGGTTTTAGGGTCTGGAGGATGTTACAGAGATAGGGAGGGGTGGAGGGGCTGAAGGAGATTAGAGAGATAGGGAGGGGTGTAGGGGCTGGAGGAGGTTACAGCGATAGTGAGGGGTGTAGTGTCTGGAGGAGGTTACAGAGATAAGGAGGGGTGTACGTGCTGGAGGATGTTACAGAAATAGGGAGGGGTGTAGGTGCTGGAGGAGGATACAGAGATAGGGAGGGTGGTAAGGGGTTGGGGGAGGTTACAGAGATAGGGAGGAGTGTACGGGCTGGAGGAGGTTACAGAGATAGGGAGGATTGTAGGGTCTGGAGGATGTTACAGAGATAGGGATTGGTTTTGGGGCTGGAGGAGGTTACAGAGATAGGGAGGGATATAGGGGCTGGAGGAGGTTACAGAGATAGGGAGGGGTGTGGGGGCTGGGGGAGGTTACAGAGATCGGACGGGCTGTTTGGGCTGGAAGAGGTTACAGAGATAGGGAGGGGTGTAGGGGCAGGAAGAGGTTTCAGACATAGGGAGGGGTGTAGATGCTGGAGGATGTTACATAGATAGGGAGGGGTGGAGGGGCTGGAGGAGGTTACAGAGATAGGGAGGGTTTTAGGGTCTGGAGGATGTTACAGAGATAGGGAGGGGTGGAGGGTCTGGAGGAGGTTACAGAGATAGGGAGGATTGTAGGGGCTGCAAGAGGTTACAGAGATAGTGAGGGTTGTAGGGGGCTGGAGGAGGTTACAGAAATAGGGAGGGATGTATGGGCTGGAGGATGTTACAGAGATAGGAAGGGTTGTAGGGGCTGGAGGAGGTTACAGAGATAGGGAGGGGTGTAGGGGCTGGGGGATGTTACAGAGATAGGGAGGGCTGTAGTTGCTGGAAGAGGTTACAGAGATAGGGAGTGCTATAGGGGCTGGAGGAGGTTACAGAGATAGGGAGGGGTGTAGATGCTGGAGGAGTTTTCAGAGATAGGGAGGTGTGTAGGGCCTCGAGGAGGTTACAGAGATAGGGTGGGTTGTAGGTGCTCGAGGAGGTTACAGATGTAGGGAGGGTTGTAGGGGCTGGAGGAGGTTACAGAGACAGGGAGGTTGTAGGGGCTGGAGGAAGTTATAGAAATAGGGATGTTTGTAGGGGCTCGAGGAGGTCACAGAGATAGGGACGGTTGTAGGGGCTGGAGGAGGTTACAGAGATAGGGAGGGTTGTAGGTGCTGGAGGAGGTTACAGATATAGGGAGGGTTGTAGGGTCTGGAGGAGGTTACATATATAGGGAGGGGTGTAGGGGCTGGAGGATGTTACAGAGATAGGAAGGGGTGTAGGGGCTGGAGGAGGTTACAGAGATAGGGAGGGGTGTAGGGGCTGGGGGATGTTACAGAGATAGGGAGGGCTGTAGGTGCTGGAAGAGGTTACAGAGATATGGAGTGCTATAGGGGCTGGAGGAGTTTTCAGAGATAGGGAGGTGTGTAGGGCCTCGAGGAGGTTACAGAGATAGGGTGGGTTGTAGGTGCTCGAGGAGGTTACAGATGTAGGGAGGGTTGTAGGGGCTGGAGGAGGTTACAGAGATAGGGAGGTTGTAGGGGCTGGAGGAAGTTATAGAAATAGGGATGTTTGTAGGGGCTCGAGGAGGTCACAGAGATAGGGACGGTTGTAGGGGCTGGAGGAGGTTACAGAGATACCGAGCGTTGAAGGGGCTGGAGAATGTTACAGAGATTGGGAATGGTGTAGCGGCTGGAGGAGGTTACAGAGATAGGGAGGGGTGTAGGGTTTGGAGGAGGTTACAGAGATAGAGAGGTGTGTAGGGTCTGGAGGAGATTACAGAGATAGGGAGCGTTGTAGGGGCTGGAGATTGTTACAGAGATAGGGAGGGGTGTAGTGGCTGGAGGAGGTTACAGAGATAGGGAGGGTGTAGCAGCTGGAGGAGGTTACAGAGATAGGGAGGGGTGTAGGTTCTGGAGAAGGTTACAGAGATAGGGAAGGGTGTAGAGGCTGGATGAGTTTACAGAGACAGGGAGGGTTGTAGGGGCTGGAGGAGGTTACAGAGATAGGGATCGTTGTAGGGGCTGGAGAATGTTACAGAGATAGGGAGGGTTGTAGGGGCTGGCGGAGGTTTCACAGATCGGGAGAGGTGTCGGGGCTGGTGGAGTTTACAGAAATAGGGCGGGTTGTAGGGGCTGGACGAGGTTACAGAGATCGTTAGGGTTGTAGGGGCTGGAGGAGGTTATAGAAATAGGGAGGGTTGTAGAGGCTGTTGGAGATTACAGAGATTGGGAGGGGTGTAGGGGCTGGAGGAGGTTACAGAGATACGGAGGGGTGTAGGGGCTGGAGCAGGTTACAGAGATAGGGAGGGTTTTAGGGTCTGGAGGATGTTACAGAGATAGGGAGGGGTGGAGGGGCTGAAGGAGATTAGAGAGATAGTGAGGGGTGTAGGGGCTGGAGGAGGTTACAGGGATAGTGAGGGGTGTAGGGGCTGGAGGAGTTTACAGAGATAGGGACGGGTGTAGGGGCTGGAAGGGGTTACAGAGATAGGGTGGGTTGTAGGGTCTGGAGGAGTTTACAGAGATAGGGAGGGGTGTGGGGGCTGGGGGAAGTTACAGAGATAGGACGGGCTGTTTGGGCTGGAAGAGGTTACAGAGATAGGGAGTGGTGTAGGGGCTGGAAGAGGTTTCAGACATAGGGAGGGGTGTAGATGCTGGAGGAGGTTACAGAGATAGGGACGGTTGTAGGTGCTGCAGGAGGTTACAGGGATAGGGAGGGGTGTAGGGGCTGGGGGAGGTTAGAGAGCTGGGAGGGGTGTAGGGGCTGGAAGAGGTTAGAGAGATAGGGAGGGGTGTAGTCGGTGGAGGAGGATACAGAGATAGTGAGGTTTGTAGGGGCTGGAGGAGGTTACAGAGATAGGGAGGATTGTTGGGGCTGGAGGAGGTTACAGAGATAGGGAGGGGTGTTGGGGCTGGAGGTGGTTACAGATTTAGGGAGGGGTGTAGGGGCTGGAGGAGGTGACAGAGATAGGGAGGTGTGTAGGTGCTGGAGGTGGTTACAGAGATAGGGAGTGGTGTATGGGTGGAGAAGGTTACAGAGATAGGGAGGTGTGTAGGTGCTGGAGCTGGTTACAGAGATAGGGAGGGTTGTAGGGGGTGGAGGAGTTTACAGTTATAGGGAGGGGTGTAGGGGGCTGGAGCAGGTTACAGTGATAGGGAGGGGTGTAGGGGCTGGAGGAGGTTACAGAGATAGGGAGGGTTTTAGGGTCTGGAGGATGTTACAGAGATAGGGAGGGGTGGAGGGGCTGGAGGAGGTTACAGAGATAGGGAGGGGTGTAGGGTCTGGAGACGGTTACAGAGATAGGGAGTGGTGTAGGGTCTGGAGGAGGTTACAGAGATAGGGAGGGTTGTCGGGGCTGGTGGAGGTTACAGAGATAGGGAGGGGTGTAGGGGCTGGAGGAGGTTACGGAGATTGGGAGGGGTGTAGGTGCCTGAGGAGGTTACAGAGATAGGGAGGGGTGTAGGGGCTGGAGGAGGTTACAGAGATAGGGAGGGGTGTAGGGGCTGGTGGAGGTTACAGAGATAGGGAGGGGTGTAGGGGCTGGAAGAGGTTTGAGAGATAGGGATGGGTGTAGTGGGTGGAGGAGGATACAGAGATAGTGAGGGTTGTAGGGGCTGGAGGAGGTTACAGAGGTAGGGAGTGGTGTAGGGGCTGGAGGAGGTTACAGAGATAGTGAGGGTTGTTATGGCTGGAGGAGGTTACAGAGATAGGGAGGGTTGTTATGGCCGGAGGAGGTTACAGAGATAGGGAGGGGTGTAGATGCTGGAGGAGGTTACAGAGATAGGGAGGTGTGTAGGGGCTGGAGGAGGTTACAGAGATAGGGATGGGTGTAGGGGCTGGAGGAGTTTACAGAGATAGGGAGGGTTTTCGGGGCTGGAGGAGGTGACAGAGGTAGGGAGGGTTGTAGGGGCTGGTGCAGTTTACACTGATAGGGAGGGTTGTAGGGGCTGGAGGAGGTTACAGAGATAGGGAGTGTTGTAGGGGCAGGAGGAGGTTACAGAGATAGGGAAGGTTGTAGGGAGTTTATGATGTTACAGAGATAGGGAGGGGTGTAGGGGATGGAGGAGATAACAGAGAAAGTGAGGGGCGTAGGGGCTGAAGGAGTTTACAGATATAGGCAGGGGTGGAGGGGCTGGAGGAGGTTACAGAGATAGGGAGGGTTGTAGGGGCTGCAAGAGCTTACAGAGATAGAGAGGTTTGTAGGGGGCTGGAGGAGGTCACAGAGATAGGGAGGGTTGTAGGGGCTGGAGGTGGTTACAGATTTAGGGAGGGGTGTAGGGGTTGGAGGAGGTGACAGAGATAGGGAGGGATGTAGGGGCTGGAGGTGGTTACAGAGATAGGGAGGGATGTAGGGGCTGGAGGTGGTTACAGAGATAGGTATGGGTGTTCGTGCTGGAGGGGGTTACAGAGATTGAGAGGGGTGTCGGGGCTGGAGGAGATAACAGAGATAGGGAGCGGTGTAGGGGCTGGAGGAGGTTACAGAGATAGGGAGGGATGTAGAGACTGGAGGAGGTTACAGAGATAGGGAGGTTTGTAGGGGCTGGAGGAGGTTACCGAGATGGGGAGGGGTGTAGGGGCTGGAGGAGGTTACAGAGATAGGGAGGGTTGTACGGGCTGGAGGAGGTTACAGAGATAGGGAGGGTTGTAGGGGCTGGAGGTGGTTACAGATTTAGGGAGGGGTGTAGGGGTTGGAGGAGGTGACAGAGATAGGGAGCGGTGTAGGGGCTGGAGGAGGTTGCAGAGATAGGGAGGGTTGTAGGGGCTGGAGGAGGTTACAGAGATAGGGAGGGGTTTAGGGGCTGGAGGAGGTTACCGAGATGGGGAGGGGTGTAGGGGCTGGAGGAGGTTACAGAGATAGGGAGAGGTTTAGGGGCTGGAGGAGGTTACAGAGATAGGGAGGGGTGTAGGGGTGGAGGAGGTTACAGAGATAGGGAGTGGTGTAGGGGCTGGAAGAGGTTTCAGACATAGGGAGGGGTGTAGATGCTGGAGGAGGTTACAGAGATAGGGAGGGGTGTAGGGGCTGGGGGAGGTTACAGAGATAGGGAGGGGTGTAGGGGCTGGAAGAGGTTAGAGAGATAGGGAGGGCTGTAGTGGGTGGAGGAGGATACAGAGATAGTGAGGTTTGTAGGGGCTGGAGGAGGTTACAGAGATAGGGAGGATTGTCGGGGCTGGAGGAGGTTACAGAGATAGGGATGGGTGTTGGGGCTGGAGGAGGTTACAGAGATAGGGAGGGGTGTAGGTGCTGGAGCTGGTTACAGAGATAGGGAGGGTTGTAGGGGGTGGAGGAGTTTACATATATAGGGAGGGGTGTAGAAGGTGGAGGAGGTTACAGAGATAGGGAGGGGTGTAGTGTCTGGAGGGGGTTACAGAGATAGAGAGGGTTGTAGGGGCTGGAGGAGGTTACAGAGATAGGGAGGGGTGTAGGGGCTGGAGGAAGTTACAGAGATAGGCAGGGGTGTAGGGGCTGGAGGAGGTTACAGAGATAGGGAGAGTTGTAGGTGCTGGAGGAGGTTACAGATATAGGGAGGGTTGTAGGGTCTGGAGGAGGTTACATATATAGGGAGTGGTGTAGGGGCTAGAGGAAGTTACAGGGATAGGGAGGGGTGTAGGGGCCGGAGCAGTTTACAGAGATAGTTAGGGTTGTAGGAGCTGGAGGAGGTCAGAGATAGGAAGGGTTGTAGGGGTGGGAGGAGGTTACAGAGATGGGGAGGGGTGTAGGGGCTGGATGATGTTACAGAGATAGGGAGGGTTGGAGGGGCTGGCGGAGGTTACAGAGATAGGGAGGGGTGTAGTGGCTGGAGGTGGTTACAGAGATAGGGTGGGTTGTAGGGGCTGGAGGAGGTTACCGAGATAGGGTGGGTTGTAGGGGCTGGAGGAGGTTTCAGAGATAAGGAGGGGTGTAGGGGCTGGAGGAGTTTACAGAGATAGGGAGGGGTGTAGGGGCTGGAGGAGGTTACAGTGATAGGGCGTGTTGTAGGGGCTGGAGGAGGTGACAGAGATAGGTAGGGGTGTAGGGGCTGTAGGAGGTTACAGAGATAGGGAGGGTTGTACGGGCTGGAGGAGGTTCCAGAGATAGGGAGTGTTGTAGGGGCTGGAGGAGGTTACAGAGATAGAGAGGGGTGTAGGGGCTGGAGGATCTTACAGAGATAGGGAGGGTTGTACGGGCTGGAGGAGATTCCAGAGATAGGGAGTGTTGTAGGGGCTGGAGGAGGTTACAGAGATAGGGAGGGTTGTAGGGGCTGGAAGAGGTTACAGAGATAGGGAGGGGTGTAGGGGCTGGAGAAGGTTACAGAGATAGGGAGGGGTGTAGGGACTGTAGGTGGTTACAGAGATAGGGTGGGGTGTAGGGGCTGGAGGAGGTTACAGAGATAGGGATGGGTGTAGGGGCTGGAGGAGGTTACAGAGGTAGGGAGGGTTGTAGGAGCTGGAGGAGGTTACAGAGATAGGGAGGGGTGTAGGAGCTGGAGGAGGTTTCAGAGAATGGGAGGGTTGAGGTTGTGGTCGGATGTTGGTGGGGTTTAGATGGGGCTGGGGAAGGGGGTTGGGGAGGTTACGGAGATAGGGAGGGGTGGTGTTTGTGGTCGGATGGGGTTGTGGTCGGATGGGGGTGGGGTTTGGACGGGGCAGGGGAAGGGTTGTGTGTTGGGGTTGTGGTCGGTTGGAGGTGGGGGTCTGGTGGTGGTCGGATGGGGGTGGGGAAGGGGTCGGGGTCTCTGCATTGATCGTCCTCCCAGATTAACCATGCAGACACATCCCAGCAGCGTTTGGATTGTGTTCTGTTCCATATCCATTTAACACTGGTTTTTATGAAGCGTAGTGTTGTTGGTATTGGAGGCTGGGACAGAGAATTGGTATTGGAGACGGGGACAGAGAATTGGTAATGGAGACAGGGACAGAGAATTGGTATTGGAGGCTGGGACAGAGAATTGGTATTGGAGACAGGGACAGAGAATTGGTATTGGAGGTGGGGATAGAGAATTGGTATTGGAGGCGGGGACAGAGAATTGGTATTGGAGGTGGGGACAGAGAATTGGTAATGGAGACAGGGACAGAGAATTGGTAATGGAGACAGGGACAGAGAATTGGTATTGGAGGTGGGGACAGAGAATTGGTATTGGAGGTGGGGACAGAGAATTGGTATTGGAGGTGCGGACAGAGAATTGGTAATGGAGACGGGGACAGAGAATTGGTATTGGAGGTGGGGACAGAGAATTGGTATGGGAGGTGAGATCAGAGAATTGGTATTGGAGGTGCCGTCAGAGAATTGGTAATGGAGGCAGAGACAGAGAATTGGTAATGGAGGTGGGGACAGAGAATTGGTAATGGAGGTGGGGCGAGAGTATTGGTAATGTTGGTGGGGACAGAGAATTGGTTTTGGAGGTGGGGACAGAGAATTGGTAATGGAGACAGGGACAGAGAATTGGTATTGGAGGTGGGGACAGAGAATTGGTATTGGAGGTGCGGACAGAGAATTGGTATTGGAGGTGGGGACAGAGAATTGGTATTGGAGGTGGGGACAGAGAATTGGTATTGGAGGTGCGGACAGAGAATTGGTATTGGAGGTGCGGACAGAGAATTGGTATTGGAGGTGGGGACAGAGAATTGGTATTGGAGGTGGGGACAGAGAATTGGTATTGGAGGTGGGGACAGAGAATTGGTAATGGAGACGGGGACAGAGAATTGGTATTGGAGGTGGGGACAGAGAATTGGTATGGAGGTGGGATCAGAGAATTGGTATGGGAGGTGGGATCAGAGAATTGGTATTGGAGGTGCCGTCAGAGAATTGGTAATGGAGGCAGAGACAGAGAATTGGTAATGGAGGTGGGGACAGAGAATTGGTAATGGAGGTGGGGAGAGAGTATTGGTAATGTTGGTGGGGACAGAGAATTGGTTTTGGAGGTGGGGACAGAGAATTGGTAATGGAGACGGGGACAGAGAATTGGTATTGGAGGTGGGGACAGAGAATTGGTAATGGAGACGGGGACAGAGAATTGGTATTGGAGGTGGGGACAGAGAATTGATATTGGAGGTGGGGACAAAGAATTGGTATTGGAGGTGGTGACAGAGTATTGGTATTGGAGACAGGGACAGAGAATTGGTATTGGAGGTGGGGACGGAGAATTGGTATTGGAGACAGGGACAGAGAATTGGTATTGGAGACAGGGACAGAGAATTGGTATTGGAGGTGGGGTCAGAGAATTGTTATTGGAGGTGGGGACAGGGAATTGGTATTGGAGGTGGGGACAGAGAATTGGTATTGGAGATGGGGACATAGAATTGGTAATGGAGACGGGAACAGGGAATTGGTAATGGAGCAGGGGACAGAGAATTGGTATTGGAGGTGGGGACAGAGAATTGGTATGGGAGGTGTGGTCAGAGAATTGGTATTGGAGGTGCCATCAGAGAATTGGTAATTTAGGCAGGGACAGAGAATTGGTAATGGAGACAGGGACAGAGAATTGGTATTGGAGGTGGGGACAGGGAATTGGTATTGGAGGTGGGGACAGAGAATTGGTAATGGAGACGGGAACAGGGAATTGGTAATGGAGCAGGGGACAGAGAATTGGTATTGGAGGTGGGGACAGAGAATTGGTATGGGAGGTGGGGTCAGAGAATTGGTATTGGAGGTGCCATCAGAGAATTGGTAATGGAGGCAGGGACAGAGAATTGGTAATGGAGACAGGGACAGAGAATTGGTATTGGAGGTGGGGACAGGGAATTGGTATTGGAGGTGGGGACAGAGAATTGGTAATGGAGACGGGAACAGGGAATTGGTAATGGAGCAGGGGACAGAGAATTGGTATTGGAGGTGGGGACAGAGAATTGGTAATGGAGACACCGACAGAGATTTGGTTTTGGAGGTGGGGACAGAGAATTGATAATGGAGACAGGGACAGAGAATTGGTATTGGAGGTGGGGACAGAGAATTGTTATTGGAGGTGGGGACAGAGAATTGGTATTGGAGGTGGGGACAGAGAATTGGTAATGGCGACATGGACAGAGAATTGGTATTGGAGGTGGGGACAGAGAATTGGTAATGGAGACACCGACAGAGATTTGGTTTTGGAGGTGGGGACAGAGAATTGGTAATGGAGACAGGGACAGAGAATTGGTATTGGAGGTGGGGACAGAGAATTGGTAATGGAGACAGGGACAGAGAATTGGTATTGGAGGTGGGGACAGAGAATTGGTTTTGGAGGTGGGGACAGAGAATTGGTAATGGAGACAGGGACAGAGAATTGGTATTGGAGGTGGGGACAGAGAATTGGTATTGGAGGTGGGGACAGAGAATTGGTATTGGAGGTGCGGACAGAGAATTGGTATTGGAGGTGGGGACAGAGAATTGGTATTGGAGGTGGGGACAGAGAATTGGTAATGGAGGTGGGTATAGAGAATTGGTAATGGAGACAGGGACAGAGAATTGGTATTGGAGGTGGGGACAGAGAATTGGTATTGGAGGTGGGGACAGAGAATTGGTATTGGAGGTGGGGACAGAGAATTGGTATTGGAGGTCGGACAGAGAATTGGTAATGGAGACGGGGACAGAGAATTGGTATTGGAGGTGGGGACAGAGAATTGGTAATGGAGACGGGGACAGAGAATTGGTATTGGAGGTGGGGACAGAGAATTGGTATTGGAGGTGGGGACAGAGAATTGGTATTGGAGGTGGGGACAGAGAATTCGTAATGGAGACGGGGACAGAGAATTGGTATTGGAGGTGGGGACAGAGAATTGGTATGCGAGGTGGGATCAGAGAATTGGTATTGGAGGTGCCGTCAGAGAATTGGTAATGGAGGCAGAGACAGAGAATTGGTAATGGAGGTGGGGACAGAGAATTGGTAATGGAGGTGGGGAGAGAGTATTGGTAATGTTGGTGGGGACAGAGAATTGGTTTTGGAGGTGGGGACAGAGAATTGGTAATGGAGACGGGGACAGAGAATTGGTATTGGAGGTGGGGACAGAGAATTGGTATTGGAGGTGGGGACAGAGAATTGATATTGGAGGTGGGGACAAAGAATTGGCATTGGAGGTGGTGACAGAGTATTGGTATTGGAGACAGGGACAGAGAATTGGTATTGGAGGTGGGGACGGAGAATTGGTATTGGAGACAGGGACAGAGAATTGGTATTGGAGACAGGGACAGAGAATTGGTATTGGAGGTGGGGACAGAGAATTGTTATTGGAGGTGGGGACAGGGAATTGGTATTGGAGGTGGGGACAGAGAATTGGTATTGGAGATGGGGACATAGAATTGGTAATGGAGACGGGAACAGGGAATTGGTAATGGAGCAGGGGACAGAGAATTGGTATTGGAGGTGGGGACAGAGAATTGGTATTGGAGGTGGGGACAGAGAATTGGTATGGGAGGTGGGGTCAGAGAATTGGTATTGGAGGTGCCATCAGAGAATTGGTAATGGAGGCAGGGACAGAGAATTGGTAATGGAGACAGGGACAGAGAATTGGTATTGGAGGTGGGGACAGGGAATTGGTATTGGAGGTGGGGACAGAGAATTGGTAATGGAGACGGGAACAGGGAATTGGTAATGGAGCAGGGGACAGAGAATTGGTATTGGAGGTGGGGACAGAGAATTGGTAATGGAGACACCGACAGAGATTTGGTTTTGGAGGTGTGGACAGAGAATTGATAATGGAGACAGGGACAGAGAATTGGTATTGGAGGTGGGGACAGAGAATTGTTATTGGAGGTGGGGACAGAGAATTGGTATTGGAGGTGGGGACAGAGAATTGGTAATGGAGACACCGACAGAGATTTGGTTTTGGAGGTGGGGACAGAGAATTGGTATTGGAGGTGGGGGACAGAGAATTGGTAATGGAGACAGGGACAGAGAATTGGTATTGGAGGTGGGGACAGAGAATTGGTATTGGAGGTGGGGACAGAGAATTGGTATTGGAGGTGGGGACAGAGAATTGGTAATGGAGACGGGGACAGAGAATTGGTATTGGAGGTGGGGACAGAGAATTGGTATGGGAGGTGGGATCAGAGAATTGGTATTGGAGGTGCCGTCAGAGAATTGGTAATGGAGGCAGAGACAGAGAATTGGTAATGGAGGTGGGGACAGAGAATTGGTAATGGAGGTGGGGACAGAGAATTGGTAATGTTGGTGGGGACAGAGAATTGGTTTTGGAGGTGGGGACAGAGAATTGGTAATGGAGACGGGGACAGAGAATTGGTATTGGAGGTGGGGACAGAGAATTAGTATTGGAGGTGGGGACAGAGAATTGATATTGGAGGTGGGGACAAAGAATTGGTATTGGAGGTGGTGACAGAGTATTGGTATTGGAGACAGGGACAGAGAATTGGTATTGGAGGTGGGGACGGAGAATTGGTATTGGAGACAGGGACAGAGAATTGGTATTGGAGACAGGGACAGAGAATTGGTATTGGAGGTGGGGACAGAGAATTGTTATTGGAGGTGGGGACAGGGAATTGGTATTGGAGGTGGGGACAGAGAATTGGTATTGGAGATGGGGACATAGAATTGGTAATGGAGACGGTAACAGGGAATTGGTAATGGAGCAGGGGACAGAGAATTGGTATTGGAGGTGGGGACAGAGAATTGGTATTGGAGGTGGGGACAGAGAATTGGTATTGGAGGTGGGGACAGAGAATTGGTATTGGAGGTGGGGACAGAGAATTGGTATGTGAGGTGGGGTCAGAGAATTGGTATTGGAGGTGCCATCAGAGAATTGGTAATGGAGGCTGGGACAGAGAATTGGTATTGGAGGTGGGGACAGAGAATTGGTATTGGAGGTGGGGACAGAGAATTGGTAATGGAGACGGGGACAGAGAATTGGTATTGGAGGTGGGGACAGAGAATTGGTATGGGAGGTGGGGTCAGAGAATTGGTATTGGAGGTGCCATCAGAGAATTGGTAATGGAGACAGGGACAGAGTATTGGTAATGGAGACAGGGACAGAGAATTGGTATTGGAGGTGGGGACAGGGAATTGATATTGGAGGTGGGGACAGAGAATTGGTAATGGAGACGGGAACAGGGAATTGGTAATGGAGCAGGGGACAGAGAATTGGTATTGGAGGTGGGGACAGAGAATTGGTAATGGAGACACCGACAGAGATTTGGTTTTCGAGGTGGGGACAGAGAATTGGTATTGGAGGTGGGGACAGAGAATTGGTATTGGAGGCTGGGACAGAGAATTGGTATTGGAGGTGGGGACAGAGAATTGATAATGGAGACAGGGACAGAGAATTGGTATTGGAGGTGGGGACAGAGAATTGTTATTGGAGGTGGGGACAGAGAATTGGTATTGGAGGTGGGGACAGAGAATTGGTAATGGCGACATGGACAGAGAATTGGTATTGGAGGTGGGGACAGAGAATTGGTAATGGAGACACCGACAGAGATTTGGTTTTGGAGGTGGGGACAGAGAATTGGTATTGGAGGTGGGGACAGAGAATTGGTAATGGAGACAGGGACAGAGAATTGGTATTGGAGGTGGGGACAGACAATTGGTTTTGGAGGTGGGGACAGAGAATTGGTATTGGAGGTGGGGACAGAGAATTGGTATTGGTGGTGGGACAGAGAATTGGTATTGGAGGTGGGGACAGAGAATTGGTATTGGATGTGGGGACAGAGAATTGGTAATGGAGACACCGACAGAGATTTGGTTTTGGAGGCGGGGACAGAGAATTGGTATTGGATGTGGGGACAGAGAATTGATAATGGAGACAGGGACAGATAATGGTATTGGAGGTGGGGACAGAGAATTGTTATTGGAGGTTGGGGACAGAGAATTGGTATTGGAGGTGGGGACAGAGAATTGGTAATGGCGACATGGACAGAGAATTGGTATTGGAGGTGGGGACAGAGAATTGGTAATGGAGACACCGACAGAGATTTGGTTTTGGAGGGTGGGGACAGAGAATTGGTATTGGAGGTGGGGACAGAGAATTGGTAATGGAGACAGGGACAGAGAATTGGTATTGGAGGTGGGGACAGAGAATTGGTATTGGAGGTGGGGACAGAGAATTGGTATTGGAGGTGGGACAGAGAATTGGTAATGGAGACGGGGACAGAGAATTGGTATTGGAGGTGGGGACAGAGAATTGGTATGGGAGGTGGGGATCAGAGAATTGGTATTGGAGGTGCCGTCAGAGAATTGGTAATGGAGGCAGAGACAGAGAATTGGGTAATGGAGGTGGGGACAGAGAATTGGTAATGGAGGTGGGGACAGAGAATTGGTAATGTTGGTGGGGACAGAGAATTGGTTTTGGAGGGTGGGGACAGAGAATTGGTAATGGAGACGGGGACAGAGAATTGGTATTGGAGGTGGGGACAGAGAATTAGTATTGGAGGTGGGGACAGAGAATTGATATTGGAGGTGGGACAAAGAAATTGGTATTGGAGGTGGTGACAGAGTATTGGTATTGGAGACAGGGACAGAGAATTGGTATTGGAGGTGGGGACGGAGAATTGGTATTGGAGACAGGGACAGAGAATTGGTATTGGAGACAGGACAGAGAATTGGTATTGGAGGTGGGGACAGAGAATTGTTATTGGAGGTGGGACAGGGAATTGGTATTGGAGTGGGGAC